>NW_026588752.1:13580415-13617221 GCF_907164565.1 Psammomys obesus | reverse complement strand
GTGTGTGTGTGTGTGTGTGTGTGTGTGTGTGTGTGTGTGTGTGTGTGTATGTGTGTCCCTCTAGGTTGCAGGGGTCTCACCTGTAACTTCACTCTCACATCATCTTTATAGTCCTAAATCCCAATCACTTCTTATTTTTCTTGGTTATTCTCAAGGTGTGTTCCCACCAAACGCCTCTTCTGACTTGCTTGTTTCTGCTGCCCATCATGATTGCATCATCAGTAGAGTCGAGCAGTCTGGATGGCCAAACTTGAAAGGCATTTCCAATCTTAGAACTGGTGTAGGTGGGTAAGAAGGAGAGATGCAGAAATGTTGGGCTGCTAAAAGCAGCAAGCTCTCATTACATTTGCTTCTCAAGAGAGCATGCTTATGGAATGACAAGGCCTAAATTCATTCAGCAGAGGAATTCCCGGAGCAATGGGACAGCCTAGAGAGAAGAGAGCTCCTCTGCCCAATCTTCCACACAGCTGTTGAAGCAGCTACTCAGATTGTCCTAGCTTGGACAGGATGATCCTGGCTTGTTATTCAGGGTGATTAATAACACCACCATTAATTTCAAAAGTATCCTGGTTTACTATATACATGTTAGGGTCTCTAGATACAAAAGAATTGATGATATTTTGAACATGGATCTAAACCAATCATAAAATTAGTTATCTAATTCAAGGCATTCATTTTGGTAATTATCCCTATGTCCTGTCTGAATAATATGAACATATTGGGATTTCCAAACTCTGTATCCAGTCCAACATCCATTTTGGATGCATCTACTAAATAACTTTAAATTTTATTACTATGTTTAAAAGTTAGTATTTGTGTGAGGATACATATACACAGCATTGCCTCTTGAGTCTCCATCCATGAGGTAATTTTTTTTCCTCCTAAACCATTACTTGGGAACTTGCTGCTCAGAATCTGGTCCTTGGAACAGTCTCATCAGCACCACCTGAGGTATATTAGTAATGCAGGCCCAAGGGCTGCAGAAGATTTTTCAGTTAAACAATTTTCTGAGGGTGTTTTTATCTACATTAAACCTGTAAAGAGCCTATCTTAAAAAAGTCATGTTCTACTTTGACTATCCATTTAAATCCCCCAGTTTGCTAAAACAGATCTGTAGATACAGATCTCTAAATAAATATATTATGGGTTTAATGTATTTAAATACTGTTTTAGACAATAGATAATAGATAGAAACTTAGATTAGATACACAGATACAAAGTTATGTAGATACACAGATGGTAGATGATAGATGTTTGATAGATACGATAATATGATACGCTATAATATACATATACATGATAAATATAGGGAAGATGATGGGTGGATGATTGGATATGCATGGGTCTCTTAGCAGACAAGCTAAATTAGAGTATCTAGGCCTGGAACATCTACTCTAACACTCCTTCAGCCTCGATTTATTTCTGACATAGTCTCATTTTTGTGTTTGTCTGCAAACTTTTTATTATCGATCAAAGAATGATAGTTTAGACCAATTATAAAATTGTAGGTTTGCACTTAGTCTCTCTCATAAGATTGAAATGATTTTACTTAGGGGCTGAAGAGATGGCTCAGAGGTTAAGAGCACTCACTGGATGTTCTTCCAAAGGTCCTGCATTCAATTCCCGGCAACCACATGGTGGCTCACAACCATCTATAATGAGATCTGCTGCCCTCTTCTGGCATGCAGGCATACATGCAGGCAAAATATTGTATATATAATAAATAAATAAATCTTTTTTTTTAAAAAAAAATGATTTTACTCTTTTTTAACTTGGGGGAATCTGTTGGAAATATGCTCTTTCCTTTTTAGGCAATCTGAATTCAACTTTCTGTACTTCTGAAGTCTCTGTTGTCTGTGAGGCTGGGCATCTTGCCTTGGTTGGGTCTAGATACATGTTCATGATTATTATCATATATAAGAATGAAGATTCATGCTTTTTCCACATTTGAAATTGTAAAGCCATAGTTTCATCCCATGTTCTGTAATTCTAAGGTTTTCTTTTTCGTTGTAAAGTTAGCATTATGTAAGAAATATTCGTTTAAATTCCTATGTGTTCTTATTCTGCCTGGCTTAATCTCTTTGTCTCCCTCTTCATCATTATAG
This sequence comes from Psammomys obesus, assembly GCF_907164565.1. NCBI lineage: Eukaryota > Metazoa > Chordata > Mammalia > Rodentia > Muridae > Psammomys > Psammomys obesus. The sequence continues at coordinate 13,615,116 of NW_026588752.1, read as the reverse complement.
ATAAAATCTTCATGTCTTCCAGCTCTACTCGGTGGCTGAATGAATATACATAGAAGCTTTATTTCAATGATTTTATTTTTTCCCTCCTTGAATTTTTATTTAGAACATATTATTTCTAGAAGCTCTTTTTATAATCTAACTAGTCTTTCTTTGAAACTGTCTTACTCCTTGCTCACTTTTTTTACTTCTTTTTTTAAAAAAATTAAATATAGTATGTGCCCATCTGAATCTCAGAAATGTGTTACCTAACCTTGTTTTTGTTGTTGCTATAAAATGAGGTTGATGAATTCCTATTTCCTCCTTTATTTTGAAACTTGTGGAAATAAAACCTTATGTGACCTGGATTTTACCAAGAGGTAGTTTGTGAGGCCCTGGCTGAGGATACATAATTCCATGCTCAAACGGGAATGTGTGCTGACTACTGACGGGTCCTGTAGAATACAGCTATCTCAGGACAGTTCTGACTTCTTGTTTTGATGTTTCCTGGAATGTGCTGGCTATGTAAATTTTGAATCCCCTCTCCTTGAGTAGAGGCCTGTGGCTATGAATAGTTCAGAAGGGATTTCTCCTTTCTAGAAATCAGCATTTGACAAACAAAATTCCCTTGCCTATCTCTTTGCTGAAACAGACATTATTTTAGTGCAGTCTCTTTGCCTGAGGAAAAGTGCCCTGTCTTTGAGTCACTCACTGAGTTGATGAGGAAAAGAAGGCTCTCTTTGGACCTGCCCTGGGCCATGCAGCTCCTCACAGGCATACGTGGCAATACTATAGGATCCAAAGCTACTTGGTGTCTGGTTGTTTTCTTTCCAAAACAGAAAGTAAGCTACAAAATGCCTCTCTTTCTAATAAGAATGGCTTCAACCTTTGCTGCTAGCTGGACAAGTAATAGCAGCTTCAGGTATTCCTCATGGTTAAGTCTGATGAATTATAGAAACGGGTTACTTAGATATATTTTAAGAATCATAAGAACATAAAAAAGTCATATGGGATAAGACTTATAGTGCATACTACCCAGTACTTTGTCTTTTATAGTAGCACCAGGGGACATGGTTGTGACATGATGATGGTTGCCCTTCGTAATATTGTCCTCAAAGGGGGCATCCCTAACTGGGGGAGATCTATCATCCAAGAATTTCTCGAAAGCCTTCTTGAACTCTCATTACATTTTTGGTTTGTACAACCTTAAGGCACTGCTTTATATGGAATTGTTCTTATACAAGTCAGGACATGGGCTAAATAACCCTGAAGTCTTTTTAAAATACAATTTTAAGTATCATAAATCTTGTTGTGTAAGTAGACACTGCAGGTGGAATGAATATAGTGGCTTGCTATAAAGATGAGTCTCTGAAATCAAGCATCCTGTCTGTGTGCCAATGCAGCCTTTCTCCTTGTGTCCCAACAGCGTGACCTTGAACAAATTCTACTTTTGTAAACCTGCATTTTTTTTTCCCTCTTGGACAGGATGGTGATGGAATTATCGTGGGATTTATGTGAAAAAAATGAACAAAATAGCAACCATAAAATTACTTAAGCTTGACCTACAGTAATCAGTCAAATAAAACTGCCCCTATTGTTGTTGTTCATACTGGCATTGTGATGAGGGAATCGATAATTTCATCATGGTTATGAAACTCCATCTCCTAAAGTATCTAGGTCCTCATTTCATATTTTTTTTTAAATATCAGGAGTTATAGGCAGAATAGACTATGAGAGAGAGGGAAATGATGCTTATACCTTACAACTATTTAAAATTTTGTGGGTAACAACATGTACTAAATAAGTCACCAGCCGTTCAGAAAAATCACAGTTGAAACACCTATGGGTGAGCTTGACATAGTAGTCTGGTATTGTGAATAGCAGAGATAGGACCCAACCAAGTGAATAAGGTCACATTCTATAAGGTCACATCCTATATTCTGCCTTGGCATAAACTGATCCCGATATTTGGTCATCAGATTCTGTCAATAATTTTACTTTCTATTCCCCTAAAATGCTCAAAAATCAAAAACAAAAGTAATGTAGTACATAATAACTCTCACAGTCATGAAATGGTATGTTTTTTTTTTCCTGCCAAGTGGCCTCTCTCCTCTTTCCTAAATGTCTCAGTCTGCCCCGACATTTACTTTGCACAAGTAACAAAACTCAATTTTCATTGACATTATCTTCTAAATACAATCAGATCAAAACTTGCCAGCATTGTTCCCAGTCCTCTCCTGCCAGCTGATGATACAGGATGGGCTCTGCTCAAGCTTCCACTTTAGTAACCCCTGATGCCGCTGTTTGAGATGTTCCCTGTGGTTCCCACTGGACCAGAGTCCGAGGTCGTCATGGAAATCAAGCGACTTCAACAGCAGAGATGCAAGAGGTGGCATTTGTCTTTAATTGGACTTTTCTCATGCTGTGTGGAGGGACTCCCAAACGGTCAGTCCCTGAGGCTGGCCTATGCCAACTGCAGTCTGTGCCAACAGGGACCCTCCTAAGCCCACATTTGTCATTTTCTCCAGGGTTTGTGCTTAAATCCGTGGGTAGAAAGAAGTAAAGTGAAACGTCTAAAAAAAATGATAATGAACATTTACAGAGTTTGAACAAACTAAACCACTTAGTCTGTTTAGAGTTAGTGATAAGAAGCAAGACCTGTTGTTCAAATGCTTAGCATTTGAGTGACTTGGGACTTTATTATTATTATTATTATTATTATTATTATTATTATTAATTACACTTTATTCATTTTGTATCCCCCCATAAGCCCCTCCCTCCTCCCCTCCCGAGCCCACCTTCCCTCCCCTTTCTGCATGCATGGAACTTTTTAACCCTCAGTTGTGTCCCACCTGTTAAATGGGAATGCCAAAATTAATCGCATTTAATTGTCTTAAAATGCTGAGCTGCTACATATAAAATTAAAGTATTCACTGATTAAAATATTAATATAATAGATGAGTGAGTTTATATCAATATAATATACCTGGATATTTCTGTATGGCCTGTGTAAAGTATTAGCTTTTCACAATCTGAAGCACCATATAAAACATGTATTATACTTCTTTTTACAAAGTTTTCCTAGACCTTCAACTGTCTACACATAGAACATGAAGTGGACATTTGAAGACATTTTAAAAATTCAATAAAAATTCTACATACACTTGTTAAAACCACATATCTGAGAGGAGAAAACCCCATTGAAATATCTGCTTCATTTCTCAATTTGGGATTGAATAATTTCATGTTGGGTGTTCTATCAGCATTTGTGTGAGATTAACAGGGTTTCCTGGGTGTGGTGCTTTCTAGCATTGCAACTAAAACAGTCTCAGAGAAACTGGAAAGTTACACAATAGTACACACTATCACTACCAATGGATGCTCTAAGATATTCAGATATGATAGTGATATACTACTAAGAATATGTAGCTCTTTTGTAAAGTTAAAATACTTTAATAAAGAAAGTGTAGCAGGAGAGAGCTCCATCCTTAAAGCTGCCTTTGGTCACAAAGGCAGCCCACTGATAAAACATTGCTGACTTAAATTTAGAAGGCCAACTCTGGAGGAAGATAGATTCTGTATTGGTTCAGTAGTTCAACGTTGCCTCAGTGCCTCGATGTTGGCTACATTTAGAGCCACGTTGGACAGCCCAGATTTAGAGCATGTTTCTCTGGTATGACAGTATCCAAACCAGAAAATGCAAGCTTGATGGAGGGCCTACACTGAGCACCTCTCTTCTTTTATCAGAAAGGAAAATCATCTTCTGGGTCACCTGGATCATTTCCCTCTTGTTTCATTAAACATTCATCAATCAGTCAGGTGCATGGCATCAGTAGATAATTATACAAACCCTAAGTCATTCTCCAGATATGAGAGGGGCCCACCTTCTCTGAGGACTTGTTAGCATAAAGAAAAATGAGACTTGCTAGGAAAGGAGAAGGGAAGTTGGGAAAAAATAACTCTTGGCCACTAAGTAGATAAACAATATTTGTCATGTGCCATGAACAGTAAAGAGTCTTTCTCCATACAGTCTACTATTGTTCTTAGGTCAGCCATTTATCTCTCTGGTATTAGAACTTCTTCCTAACAATTTCCCACATGCAATACTACAATGACAATGGCATAGGTTATGCCTTCCATTGAATGGAGTTGATAACTAGGTCCGGGGCCTCAGTGCAGCTCAGTGTCTCTACCTGTGAACTTCAGATGGCCAGCAGCCTTTCTACAAAAGAAAACAGGAAGCATCTCTCCATTTTGAAGTTTATTTCTTGCTGCAAATCAAATAAGATATTGATCTTTCATCTCAGGAGAAAGTCTTTTATTGGCCCTTTGATGCCACAATTCTCATAACAAAGTCCCCACTGAAGAAAATATGGTCTGCTTTCTCACCTTTGAAAATCTCGATTCTGTTTGTAGATCTGTATGTGAGCTGAATGCTTATACACTCCCACCATTCTGGGCATCTTTTGTTTATTTAAGGATGCCAGTTCAAGGTTGTTAAAGCAAATCTTCACTAGCTCCTCTAAGACCCCTTTATGAAAACAGAGACCCCAGGTCCTGTGCAGATGATCAAACCCTTGTTTTACAGGGACTGACTTTATGCCAAGGTTCGTAGCCCTTTTTATAAACCTATGTCTCATATGAGTGTTTCATCAACTGATATATGTAGTATATATTTTTAGAAATATTAGCCCTGTGATAAATGCTTTTATTCCATGGGTCACTTCCCAACTGCATTAATATAAGCTGTAGCAGCCTATGTTCTTAAACAACAGCAGATACCCCTGGTACATACTTGGAACCAAAAAAGTTTCCAGTGTGGGTGAATTCTCCTATTTTTAAAGGCGATTCTTCAAATCTTGCCAAGAGGCCCGAAGTGAGTATGGTGTGGGAAATACTGACTTTAGGTTATACAGCCCTAACTTGTGAGGTCATTGCTCAAGACTGAAAACATGACTGAGCTGCCTACATTTTAACTTGGAGTGCATTACCATGGTATGTTCCCTTCTTTGAACTTTAAAAATAAACCTGACAAAATGTAAAAATAAACAAAATAAAAATGGATGTAGGCAGGGGTATGACCAGGCAATCAAATATGATTTGGGTGAAGGCATAGTTCTCAGAATTTTGGTGGATACTATGTTTGTTGCCTTAGGTTTTTTTTGTTTTGTTTTGGTTTGGTTTGGGTTTTTTTTTTTTTTTCCCAGTAGTTTGTATTTACACTTGAATGCACAGGGGGAAAATTGTTTAGGTCTGAGAAATTAGAAACTTTAAAATTTTATGACTTTTAGACTGAAGGTATATGTGTTTCTCATCGTCTTTGTCTCATTTTATTAGTTCCTTCTTTAGGCTTGAGCTTCATTCAACAAATCACAATCTTTAATAAGAAAGTAAAGTTAGAATTTTTCAAGTAAATGTGAGTGAATATAGCACTCATTTAAAAAAAAACCATCGGTAATCAGCTTTCAAAAATTTAGAAATTAATGAAGACAAACAATCAGACTACTTGTTTGTTTGCTTGTTTTCTTGAAAAACATTAAGGCCGAAGAAACATAAAGAAAGGCTGGGAGGGCAGGGTGGCTCAGTGGCAGAATGCCTCCCTAGCACACACCAGACACTGGGTTCCATCCGCAACAGAGAAGCAGGGGAGCAAGGAGAAAAGAAGAAAGAAAATTAAGCAGTTGCATATTCAGTGACACAAAGGATTAGTTTAAATGGAGCTTTGAACATCCCTGCTCACAAATATCCATAGCGTGTTTTTTTTTTTTTTTTTTTTTTTTTTTTTTTTTTTTTTTTTTTTTTTGGTTTTTTTCTCCTGTACTAGTCCCAGTGCTCCATCTCTTCCCTTTTGGCTGGTCTCACACTTCACCTGTGAAGTTTTATTAATCCAACTCCGAAAGGCGAGAGCCTAGACTTCGTGACTTCATGCTGTCTACACTCTGTGGGACTAGAGAGCAGGGTGCTGTTGGAGGCAGGGAGGGGGTGTTGTAATTAAGCACGGTGGTTTAAAGGATCACTTTGAAAAGATGAATATTCTCTCACAAGCCAGTGGTTGTAGGTCAGAGGCCATACTTTCCCAGCTAATAATTGTAGAATCCATCACTGTCCCCTTTGAGTTTTTTTTTTTAATAAAAGACTATTAAAACTGAATAAAAGCTTAATAAGTAGATTAGTTAGAACAATAGTCCTCATGAGAATGTTTTGATTCGGGGTATAGCTGCTAAAGATAACCCTAAATGCAATCAGGTTGAGCTCCCTGCCTGTGTGAAAGGAAGGTAATGCCCTCGGAGATTTCCCAACAGATGACATTATTTTTTAAGTGTCTCTTTCTACATTTAAATTAGTCTTTCCTCTGGGCACCAGCAACAAAACCTTTGTTAAGAATCACCAGAGAAGCGGAGCTCTGAATAAATGCTCAAAGGAAAATGATTTTTGAGAATTTGCTTTTCAGATGTTTCACATCAAAAAGATGGATGGCAGTGCATCCAAGAGGGAGTGCTTTGTGATCCTTCTCTGTCCTCTTTGTAATTTTAAGGATCAAAACTCCCAAGGTGGCCTGAGATAAGGACAAAGAGAGCGGCACGATTTCACTAAACACATACACATTGTAAAGGGCAATGTGCTCCAATGTCACTGAAGGTGTGTGCACACCCCATCCTCTTTGTTTCATTTTATTAATTTCATTCTTTGGGATAGAGATTCATATTCGCTCTCCTCTCCTCTAATACCACAGTTCTCTCTCTGTGTGAAAAGGAATGAGACTCAGGAAAAAGTCATTCAGACTCGATTGTTCTGATGACAATGGATGCTACTAGCCAACCAAGTTCTTCAGAGGAGATAGAAATCCATGTTGACATTCTGCCTTCCCCTCTGTGACACGCACCTTTATAGGAATGCTGACCTCTGTTTTCCACCTCTGTCCTTCCATGTCTTCTCTAGATAAGCTTGTCTCTGGCATTTTTCCATGCCAGTCACCTTTAGCTTATGCATGCTGTCTCAGCAGCCTAAGTTAGTTAATACTGCAATATTTCAAAGAAATCTTGGGCTGGCCTTTTGCCATCCTCTGGGCAGCCTCTGCAGCCCCTCCATTTACCCTCACTCTTTATTGCCTCCTAAGCCATGGCAGTCACTGAGAAACTTACTGCTTCCCTAAGAGAGACTGGGAAACCAGGCCCTCTTCCAAGCGTGTAAGCTTTTGAAGGATCCTGTCACTAGATTAATCAAAGGGAATCTTTCCTTTTCCTGTCTGTACTATTCAACTATGTTAACAAACGTTGAAGACTGTAGCATTTTCCTTTCTACACTTTCAATTAAGACTTTTGCCTCATGATGATCAAAATCTTAGGGATTTAGCACAAGGTATCCATAAAAAATGCCTTGGTCTCAAATATGTACCCCATCCCCACAGCCCTGTTGCAGTTACTGGTAAATCTCCATTTTTTACAGTTAATATGAATTAGAATGGTATTGCTTCTCAGACTGTTTAAATATTTAATGGTATCTCTGAAATAATTGAAGAAGCATTTGGGAGTCTGTTAGCCAATGAAAAACTTTGTGCTTATTGGTACTGTCAAAAAGCAGGCATCACTGAGTGATTCTGATACTTTATTGAATGGGAAGGTTATAGCCTAAGGTTGTGAAATGTTTCTTGAGATCATCGAGAGCAGTGGCTCTCAACCTGTGGGTTGCAACCCCTTTTGCAAACCTCTGTCTCCAAAAGTATTTACATTACGTTCGTAACAGGAGCGAAGTTACAATTATGAAGTAGCAACAAAAATAATTTTATGGCGGGGGGGGTCACCACAACATGAAGTGTACTAATGGGTTGCAGCATTAGAAAGGCTGAGGACCACTGATCTAGCGTCTAGTTTTCCTGGAAAGCTTTATATAATCACATAATAATTATATATGGGCTGGTTACTTCCCTAGTTTCCACATCAGCAGCTTAAGGGAGTCCCCAACTGGTGCATCATCATCATCATCATCATCATCATCATCATCATCGCCGTCGTTGTCATCATCGTCATCGGCCTTGGCGTGGGCATTGGCATCATCGTTACTAATTTTGTATGCTGGTATACAGAGCAGTGGGTTTCGTCATGGCATCTTCATGTGTATGTGTCACCACCCTTAGTTTTTATTCATTCTCCTTGCCCACTGCCCTCTCTCCTTCCCACTACTGCTAGTAGGTTTTGGTTTCGTTTTTTTTTTTAACATTCTCCCAAACAGTCCTGACATCTAGTCAGGCTTGTCAGTTCTTGAACTAATTTTATACAAGTAAATACTATTTTAATTGAAATAATTATGTATGTGGCCTGGATAGGTGGCTCATTGTTTAAGAGCATCAGCTGTTCTTACAAAGGACCCAGGCTCAATTCCTATCACCTACATGGTAGTTTATAAACCCTCTATAAGACCAGTCCTAGGGGTATGATGCCCTCTTCTGACCTCTGCAGGCAGTGCAAATACTTGGTGCACAGGCATACCATACATGTAGGCCAAACATTAAGAGAAAGAAATATTTTAGATGTTTATATATTTATGTATGTATACATATATTTACTCATTATCTTTGTAAAAACTCATTTACCATTATATCATATGCATTCCTTGAGAACATCCATAATAAATGCACAAAGTCTATAGTTAGTAAAATATTATAGACGAGATACTAAAAAATATCTTTCTAAAATTTGAACACAATTACAAAACTGTACACTGTACTTGTAATTTGCTAATTCTCTGAGATGTAAACATTTCAGTAGTCATGATAATTATCCTTTATTGAGCTCACTGAGCAGTGTGCTAGGATCCAAGTTTTCGGTGCATTATCGAACTGATCTCACAACAGATCTGTGAAGCTAGTATGAGAATGTTTGTTCAACTGTAAGCCACACATTCTTTAGAAATCTTGCAGTGTAAAAAATTGTGTGATAATGCATAAGCTTAGTAAGTCAAGCTGACCAGAAGCCACTCAATGCCTATAAAAAAAAAATGACAAGCTTTTTTTTAGTTCTGTTGCTCTCCTTGTGGAGTTCCTGTCCTCTCCAGATCTTACTATTTTCCACTTCTTACATAAGATTCCATGCACTGTGCCCAACAGTTGGCCATAAGTCTCAGCATCTGCTTTGATAGTCTGCAGGGCAAAGCCCTTCAGAGACCCTCTGTGGCAGGTTCCTAGCTTGTTTCCTGTTTTCTTCTTCTTCTGATGTCCATCCTCTTTGCCTTTCAGTATGGGGATTGAGCATTTTAGTCAGAGTCCTCCGTCTTGATTATTTTCTTTAGATGTACAGATTTTAGTAGGTTTATCCTATGTTATATGTCTATATGAGTGAGTATATACTGTGTGTGTCTTTCTGTTTCTGGGATAGCTCACTCAGGATGATCCTTTGGGGTCTTTCTAGAGACTCATACTCCAACCAAGTACCATGCATGCATATAACCTAGAACCCCTGCACAGATGTAGCCCATGGCAGTTCAGTGTCCAAGTGGGTTCCATAGTAATGGGAAGAGGGACTGCCTCTGACATAAACTGATTGGCCTGCTCTTTGATCACCTCCCCCTGAGGGGGGAGCAGCCTTACCAGGCCAGAAAAGATGACAATGCAGCCACTCCTGATGAAAACTGATAGACTAAGATCAGAAGAAAGGAGAGGGGGGCCTCCCCCTGTAAGTGGACTTGGGGAGGGGCATGCATGAAGAAGGGGGAGGAAAGGTAGGATTAGGAGGGGAGGAGGGAGGGGTTTATGGTGGGATACAAAGTGAATAAAGTGTAACTAATAAAAGTTAAAATAAATAAATAAATAAATAAATAGATAGATAGATAGATAGATAGATAAATAGATAGATAAATAAATAAATGAATAAATAAAATGGCCAAAAAAAGAATGGGAAGAAGTATTAAAAAATGACAATCAGAATGTTTACAAAACAATGACTTTTATAACAAAACAAAAACAGACACCTCTAATTCACCTATGTGTATATGTCTTTAATTTTAAAATTTGGAGGTAAATTGATTGATTATACTGTGGTTCAGTGTCTCAGATTTATTTTCTTTGACATAAGATGATATCCAATTACGTGATCTTGTGAGCTAACCTCCACTAAAAGACCATGCACCACACAGAAGAGTTCTCCAACCCATTCCACTCAGCCAGGCTTTGAATCTCATCATACCTGATCCTTTCCAAAGAAGCCCCTGCTTCATGATAGTCTAGTTAATGAGATCTGTGGCACCCAAGGAATCAAGCCAAGTGCCAGTGTGTTTGCTTCCTAAATGAGAGTTTATCTGGACAGGTGTGAGTGGAGCTATCCATCCCTGTATCCACACCTGTTTCTCTTAGAGACATGCTTTAGAATCAACATTGACCCAAGAATGAAAGAATAAGAATTAACGATATAACAAATTATTCTAACATTAAAAAATAACTCTTCTATGAAAGCTTAATGAAAAGTAAGGAAAAAAAAATGTCCTACCCTCTCTGGCAGGCATTGCGAAGAGAGAAGTCTGAAGACTTGCCTCGCTGGCACCAACAGCAAAAAGAAGATATGCTGACCCAGCACAGAGACATATACACATGCCTGACACAGGCAACAGAGGCAGCCATAATTCTGTGTGTGAAGATCGTTGAACGAATGGTATCTGTTATAATGCAGAGCCGTTTTACCAATGGGCAGCTTCCACTTAAAACTTTTAAAGTTGTCATCTATGAGTGTTTTGCCTGGATGGATGTCTGTGCACTTACATGCATGCCTGGTGCCTACATGGAACAGAAGAGGGTACTGGATCCCTGTTTGAAATCACAGACAGTTGTCAGCTGCCATGTGTGTGCTAGGAATTGAACCCACATCCTCTGAAAGAGTAGTCGGTGTTCTTAATCACTAAGCCATCTCTCCAGCTGCATAATTACACTGTTTATAAGGTTACTTTTCTGTATAAACTAGCAAGACTTGACAGTGTAACTTAAACGATGCTTTGTTGTTTAAAATTCTTTGTGCTTCGGGTAATGGGAATATTTTTCTTTTTCTTTTTATTTTTTTTTTTTACTTTCTGGTATTGTTTCAGATTTTTTTTATTGTGTGTATGCTATTTAAAAAATCACAAAGTAATTAAATTATCTGATATTTAAACAAAAATTAGCTTTCTCTTAATGTTTTTACTTGCCTCCTATCAAAACAAGCTTGTTCACAGCCAATTATAAGCTGGAGCTGACATGGTGGTATCTGACTGTTCATACTAAGAAGGTTGAGGGAAAGATTAGCAAGCTTGAGGCTAGCCTGATCTACACAATAAGATCCTATCTCAAAAATAAAATTGATTTTGCAACCATAATGTAGCTGTTCTATATGTCTGATTGCTAAGGGAGACTTTATGAAATACTGTGTTATCTCTCTCAATTCCGTACCATTTGTTCCCTCTACCTAAGATGTAATGAGCACATACCATGTATGCTGTTTGCCAAGTATTTGAGATTACAGTGGGAAGGCTTCATAGTTTAGCATAAAGGATGTTCGTGGGAGCATTAGAAAATAATATTCAAGCATAGGAAAGAATATCCAAATAGTAGTTAAAACACTGATTTCACGTTGGTGGTTTTGGATCAGGGGTAAAGTTGAGAGACCACAATTGAGTCTACAGCTTTTATTAAAATTGAACCCTAGAGACACCTTCTAGCAAATACCTTATTTTTTGGAGTATAGAACAATTCATATTTTATGTACCCTTCTATTGACCTGTCTCTTTGAACCCTACAGGCACTTGACAACTAATGAATAAAATAATATGGTATGCTCTTGGGCTATTGCAGACCCTTTTGTATCTATAAAAGCTCTCATTTCTCCAACATATGGGAGAGGATGCAACATAGAGAGAGTTTTGTATAGAATAACTGAGGTAGCATGGGCTAAACCCCCGGGGCACTAATGACATTGTATCCACAGAGCAAAGTTAGTGTATTCTATAATGATGTCATTAGACTCCTGCAAAAGCTAACCTATTGCTGACTCAAAATTCTCTATTCCATTCTCTTTAAAAGAGGAATAAACTCCAGGGTGTGTAGCTACGTGTGGGTATTGACATTGAATATCTGTGCCTCCGGTCACTCTGTTGAAACAGGCTGACCTTCTTGCATGCAGTTTAGTCAACTCAGCTGCCCTTTTGAGGTAGACAAATGAATTTCCAGGATTATGCAGGTCAGGTCACCTGGGGTCAAAAACTCATTATTCAGTCATGCCAGCACCTCTGTTCTACCTGGGTATCTTTGCATGCTTGTTTCTGGGGTCTTCACCTTTGATTTAGTGCCCCAAAATGTTTATTCCCAGGAAACTACATATGCAAGTCAAATGCAGACACCCTCGACTGATGCCTGTTACACATTCAAATCCTTTCCCCTGGAGGAGAGTATGCAAAAATGACTGTCCCAAACATTCATTTGAAAGGCAGAATGGGAGGAGTGATGAAACGTAATTATTTTTGGAAGGACATTACAAATTTGAGTCCAAGGTTGGATACTCATTATTTGACCCCAGAAAAGGCATGTCTCTGTTTCCTTGCTTGTAAAATAGGGTAGGTAATAGCACCCCTTGCTTAGCGTAGATCAAGTGAGCCGGGTATATAAATCTTTTAGTAATACTCTCCGTAGAGGTAACATTGATGAATTCATGTTCAGGGTTAGCCATGTCTGGCAATTTATCGGAGGAGCATCAGTTGAACAGAAATGCAATCTCTCTGAACCCAGAATGTAGATTGTGTTTGTGTTCTAGCTGGTCACACTGGCAGCTGTGAGGCTTTTATAAATGTCTTCCTATCAAAACAACCCAATCTTTATGTCACTGGGTTCTGTTTAAGCTTTGGCCCCAGACAGCTCCAAATTTGCATTCCCTGAATATGCATTCTCTATTTCTCTGTCTTACAAAACAGACCTCACAAAAGTAAATCTTCAACCCATTCTGCCACACTGACGTGCTGTCCATTGAACAGTGGGGAAAGAACCAGGTCACACGGTCTATAGAAGTTCTATATGGAAGTTCTCTGACCAAGAAAAACCAATGCCGATAAGATACAATGGTATTTTTAAAACCATGTTATAGTCTAATGAGATTGGCATGGCTTATTAATGGCCTCAGACTGTTTTGAATGAGAAAGAGAAAGCATCTTGTATCTTGCTCTTTGGTGTGCTACACAAAGAGTGTTTTGGATGCTGGCTGACATTTAAATAGCTCTAAGGAGGTAGAGTTTGACATTAGGTTGGGGTTCGCAACCAGAAAGGAATCTGTGTTCACTCAGCAGTGGTCCTGTTTTTCCATTAGGAAACTTTGCTTTCCGAAGTCACACGCCCCCACAATGCAGCTCTGCACCTCGTGTCTTTCTGCACCTTGGAGGGCCGGGCCTGAGTGATGAAGTACTTGCTGTGCTTAAGTATCACCAAGACTGCCCTTCAATCAAGGCATTGCTGGAGTCTCGGGGAGTCATCTCATGTTTATAGTAGTTTAGGCCATTTTCTTGACCATACAGTTGGACGGCTTTGTCGGAGAGGCGGTCTAGTGGCTTCATAGTGGGAAGGGGGAATAGAATTCCAGCTCCGCTGCATAGAACGGTGTGACCTGATTTAAGGAACAAAGTGCCTACCTCAATATGATGTGGGAAAGTAACAGAACATAGTACAAAGGGAATGGGTGGGATCTGTTACATGTATTTAAGACTCAATAGCAGCTATGGCAAATCAGGGAATTACATTTTCCTGTATTTGAAAGATACTGTTTCTTTGTCTCTGAGCCATCTTCCCAGCTCCCCCAACACAATGATACTGTTACAGGAACTTCTTATTCCTTTCACCTGCCCCCCCCCCCATTATCTCATGATTATATTTCTTAGACCTGGCTTTTAAAGAAACGTCAGTGACCAGTTTGATGTTTTAAACTATAGCAGAATTTTAAAACATTGTTATGCTTGATAGCAACCTGGAATAGGTTAGGTTAGGTCTCAAGTTCATTCACTGGCGTAGACTTTTTTAAGTTCTCAGTCTCTGCAAGTGTACATTTTTATGTTTATGGGCACACATACAACATACAGTCAGCTTTTCCAAGATATTGATGTTACCAATATTGATGATGTAGAGGCAAGACAAAATGTTTGTGAACAATGGAAACTGAGCTATCGATTTATGTTCTATTGATTTAGGTATTTAGCTATGGAATTTTTATATTTAGATAAGGTCCTAGGTAACCCAGGCTGGCCTCACTTTCACTGAGTAGCCGAGGCTGGTTTTGAAGGAGGAACCCTTCTATTTTCCAAGTTCTGAAATTACAGAGATATGCCACCAAGGCTGGCCTCATTTGTCATCTTTCCAAGAAGTCTTTTTAGGATCACATGCCTCAACAATGACTACTCTTTTTCTTGGGAAGAAGCCAATGAATGCACTGTATGTTTGGCAAAGAAGTTTTACAAGTGTTGTATACTTGACAAAGAAGTTTTACATGTGTCATGTTGCTTAATATATGGGCCCAAGCTTACTGGTGAGCTCTCAGAAAATTTCAGAGTACCAGGAATGGCAAATAAGTACAAGCAGATGTGTAAGGGTTCTTCCTCTTCAGTTATAATCCATGTTCCTTAATGAACCAGGAATGATTTCTTATACTCTTCTTGTTGAGTAATAAAGGGCTGTAATTTAAAGTGGAGATAGAGGGTGTGGAAAACATGTAAATAATCAAATATTAATGGAATGAATCATCCTCTAATGTAGTAAGGTTGATAACATTTAAGTTTTGAAAAATAAACGTTGACCGTGGGTTGAATGTGTGCTGAATACAAATGGAATGAGCTCTTGTCCCTTAGAGTGCTTATGTGGAATTTTCTTAAAAGTCTGTGTCTATGAGAATGGACTTCAGACCTCACCTTCCCTCATGTAGGTTTCTTTAAAAAATAGCTAATGAAGGTGATGAATGGTGGTGCACACCTGTAGTCCCCACCACCACCCGCTTGGAAGGTGGAGAGAAGCGTTAAGAGCAGGTCAAGTCCATCACCTACTACATAGTGAGAGTCAGACCAGCCTGGGGTAAATGAGACTCTGTCTCAAACAAAGAACTAACAGAAACCGCCGAATGAATCTGTTCCAGAAGAGGGAAGGGTGCTTTGGGATGACTGCTTCGAGGAACTGGTGTCTCACAGCAGCTTTATTCTGCATCAATAGAGCATAGTATCTTGTAAATACTATATTGTACC
Source organism: Psammomys obesus (assembly GCF_907164565.1). NCBI lineage: Eukaryota > Metazoa > Chordata > Mammalia > Rodentia > Muridae > Psammomys > Psammomys obesus. The sequence goes on along the minus strand of NW_026588752.1, from coordinate 13,599,918 downwards.
CTCTGTGAGAACCATTCTCTATACATCTCAACCTATCTTTCTCTCACTCTTGAAAACGCTTCAAAAAAGTTTTGGTTTTAGTAGGTGTGTGTGCGTGTTTGTTTCTGTGTGTGTCTGTGTGAGTGAGTGAGTGTGTGTGTGTGTGTGTGTGTGTGTGTGTGTGATTGTGTGATGCATTTTGTCATCAGGAAAAAGTCAAACTAATTAAACTATGTGAGAGCAGCACACCTGAAAATGACCTTCCAGAAGCGGCTGAGGTCTGCAGGTAGCTCTCTCAGCTAAATGTATGCATGTTGTACAATGAGGGCACTGGGCTGACAGTGGCCTTTCCCTCGGAGTTCCACTCAGCCTCTCCCAGCTGCCTTTCAGCATGCAGAGGACAGTGCAATGTCACCGGATCTGCTCCCTAGCGTCAGCCACGGACTCTAGGCCCTGGTTTAACAACATTCCAGTGTTCCTAGTTAACTCGGGGGAATAATACACTTAAAATCATTCCCTAAACATGGCTTGTTTTAATTGTTCTTAATGACAAGTAAAACCGTACCAAACAATTCTAAGCCCGTAACTGCGTATTACTTTCACTGTGTTGCTAGCATGTAACACCAAATATAGAAAAAAATTAATACACTCATGCACACACACGCGTACACACACACACACGCACACACAGCCACACACGCGCACACACACTGATTTACTGCTGCAATAGGTGGTTTAAAGAGTGATCGCTTTTTTCTTTCTTTTCTAGTCATTTATTTCATTATTATTAGCATTTTTTTTTCTCGTCAATTGAGAGGAAAATCAAAACTAATCTCTTCTCCTCTACCAAAATCTATAGCTATTCATGACTTGTGATTTTTTTCATGTTTTTAGGTGTTGTTTTTAAAGCTTTTATATATATATATATATATATATATATATATATATATATATATATATGCAGGAAACTTCAAATGTTTGTAAATCTACATACTATAAAATGTGGTATAAAATAAGTAAAGAAAATCCTGTGAACATATTTGTTGATAGTACCAGAGATTTTAAGATAAACTTTAAGACAATATCATCCAAATTATTAATCTGTCTCCTAAATGTACCAGGTTTAAGATATTTCATTATTCATAATATGTGAGCTAGAAATATTCTCGAATTTTATGGTGTGTGTGTGTATGTGTATGTGTGTTTGTGAAAATGAAGGCGTGTGTGCCATAGCGTGCTTAGGAAGGTCAGAGAACAATTCTAAGAATCGGGTCTCTCCTGCCGCCTTGTGTGATCTAGGGATAGAACTCAAAGTATCATACCAATGTGCAAGCATCTCTACCCACTGAGCTATCTTACTGGCCACAAGATGGAAATCAGCTAAATGTTCAGCGGAAGACAATTGCTTAAATAAGTGGATGAATTAATACAGTAAGATGTGACTGCAGAAATAATGATATAAACAATACAGAGAATAATGCTGATGATGTGTTTTAATTTTTACAATAATAACACATAGATGTTCCTATCTGAGGCTATTTTTGCTGTTTACAAAAGTGGGTCTTAGCATATACAAAAGATTAGCTATATTAGCAATGCAATGTGACCATTTCAAGACAATAGCATCACAGATGGCCTTTCTATTTTTTTTTTTCGCTCCCATAGTTCGTAATGTGCCCTTTTGGGTTCTCTAAAATAAACAAAAATCTTCTATTGCTAAATAGAGATACATACATGTTTTTAAGAGCCAGAAATGACTCATTTATTATTCTTGAGAAGATGCCTGTGTCTTGAAAGAAACCATCAGGAAGGATTCCTTTGGTGACAGTGGTACATTTCCAGGATGCTGGTAAAATAGCCCATGGGAACATTCTGCACAAGGATCTGCTTTGCCTTTTCTCAGCAGTCTGTGCCTTGTGACCTCTGACATTGTGGATTCCAGTTACTTGTTTAACCATCTTTGCTTTCAGCCCCAACCTGCACTACCCTGAATGGCATTTGAGACAAAGGTGACTTGCGTGTGTAGGCATTCTTCCCATCATGCCTGCGCAGTGTGAATGAGTAAAAGCAGAGGCAAAAGAAACCCTTCCTGCCAATCAGGCTGGCACAGCAGCAGACAAGATGCCCTCTCTCATAGTCAATTTTCTTGGCTGACTTTGTCTGTATAATTGCTTCAAATCTGTATTTCCTTTACCTATCTTGCTTCGGCTTAAATGTTGAATATTGTATTTTCCCTCGAAGAATGTCAATAAAGATTTTATTTTTTTTCAATTACTGTTGCAGAGAATGTTTTCCTTTAGGAAAACTAAAATTTAATAACTTTTCTTCGGCAAAGTTGACGATCTCTTTATTCTCTCCGTGATGACTGTAGTCAATCAGCAGTCAGTTGGAAGCCAAGCTAAACATAAAGTGATTAAAAGAAAACCAAAACACAAATGCACCCTCTTGAAAACCTAATCACATTATGAAGCTCTAAGCGTGAGTTATGAGGTAGCTGTGGCTGGCTGGGTTTGATGAAGTACCTATAATTTCCTATCAGCTGCCACAGGACTCTCTGACTTTCCTCTAACTTTAAAATGTGATTTACCCTGTTATCATCTATTTATGTGCTCTTCAAGATCTACCCAGGAAAAAAAATAGTATTAATATTATGTTAAACTGGATTACTTTAAGAGTTTCAATTTCTCACATTCATATGGTGAAATGGAAGTGATAAAAATAAAATAGGTAATTCATTAGACTTCAAAGCTCCGGGTGTTAAGGGGAGAGCATTTTTCCATTTCAGGAATCTGCATGGCTTCATGTTATCTGTATGTACTATGTATGCACTTTCAAAAATACTCTTTAAATTAGGGCCCTTAGAGTTGTTTAAAGTGAGGGAGGGGTGTGGGAGTGATTAATTTCAATATAATCGATTCATTCTTCAACTCTTAACCTAGTCTTTTGTATCGGTGCTACATGCAAATTTTTTACTTTAGAAATGGTAACTTAATAAGGAAACCTGAGAATCTAATTTCGCAGGCTGCCTTTCTGGTATGTGTTATTAGAAATTGATACTGTCTGACATTATAAACTTTGTAGATTTCTATGCTGAATCAATATTCTCCAGAAAGAATTTGATCATATTGATGAGTTTAAAGTGAAGTCTGAGGCTCTAGCTGTAGAATAAGGAAAGCTCAATCTTTGCGGTGATCACCTGTGCTGGGCTGAGAGATTACTCTTGAACGACTAGTTCGTTCATGGTTTATGCTTCATCATGGTGGCAACTCTTTGACTGAGCAGAGAAGACTTCAGTCTTAAGAAATGTGCCTTTCTAACCACATGGCTCAGCACCCTGAGTCTGTCTCTCTATTATCTTCCCTTTCTCTTCATCATTCTTCAAGATACAGGCTCTGGAGAGTCTATGCTCCAGGCTACTGTGGACTTTCCTAGAGAGTGTCCTCCTAGGCTCTTTGCTGAATGAGTTCATTAATCATTCTCATATTATAATACATAATTAGTCTGTTATATGCTAGATATAGGAGTAGGCACTGGAGAGGTGGCGACTTAAAAAAAAACTGTCTTTATATTGCTTATAGGCTTGCAGACAAAATTGAAATAAATATATATTGGGTGCCTTAACAATTTCATGGGAAAGGGAAGGGGAAGAATTTACTCTGCAAAAAGGCATTATTGAGAGATTTGGAGCAAGTGAGAGAGAGAGAGAGAGAGAGAGAGAGAGAGAGAGAGGATTCAAAAACCAAAAACCATAGGTAAGAAGTTTGTTTTTGATCTTCTTTTCTGAAAGCATATCATGTATGATTTTCCACTTAGAGCATACAATCCCAGTTCTTTTAACAGATGCCGTTAATTCTAGGCCTAGAAGTACAGTGCATTTTATCAGTTCTCTACCTATGAGAATTTAAATTATATTTATTCATTGTCATTATGCAGAAATAGTTTTTTGTATATGTGTATGTTTCATTTTTATAAGGCAAATATCTAACATTAGGTTTTCTGAAACAAAAGACCTATGCAAATGAAAAGTTTCATGTACCCACTTGCGTGTTTATATCCATAGCATATTGATGTGTTTCTACATGGATGTACACATATGTGTACCTATGCCTATATATATAATATGTGAAAATATACACTTATATGGCTTAATTTGCTTCCCAAAATGCTGTTTGTTCACCCACAAAGACTGTAGGGACACTCACTTTTCCAGGTTTTTAAAAATATTAGCCAGGATGAAATACATTTTTTTTTTTTTTACTTTTCTATCAAACTCTGGGTTGTTGATAGTCTTCCATAGTACATATTTTCTTTTCAGCTATATTTATTTTGTTACTGAGTCTTCTCTTTCTTAGGGACATGCACATTTGTTGAGAGAGAAAGCACACACACACACACAAAAATGAATGCTTCTTTATCTAACCTCTTCTTGTGAATACAATACCTTTCCGCTCCATTTGCTTAAAATTTATCAAGAATTTGAGAATATTTCTTTTTTGGACTAGCACATTTTTGTTTATAGTACTGATATTGATATTCTTAAAACATGATGTATCTTTACGAGTCATTGTGTGGTATGTGTGTGAGCACATGGATGTGTGTCTTGGATTAACCATGGTGTAGAACTAACAAGTTTGTCTGGTGCTAATGAGGTTCTGTTTCACTGTGAAATCACTCTAAAGTCAGTGCTGAGCTAACTACAGTGCTTGATGATACAGAAGAGCAATGCCCTCTAGACAGCGAATGTCTAGAACTGTCCAGCCTACTGGTCATGCCATGTAACAATGAGACTAACTATACTAGATGCATAGTAAGAGAGAACCGGGCTTTGTTCCTAGCTTTCATACAAGAATAAATTTATCCGTGCTTTGTTATTTGTAGCCTTATTAATAGGGTAGCAGTAACAAAAAATAAAAACAATGAAACTTACGTTTTCTCCAATGAGAACACTCACACGGGAACACAGGAACAAAAAATAAAAACATGGAGCCTGCTTTTTCTCCAGTGAAAATGCTCATGATACCGATATTGGAGCATTTTTTTTAAAGCAGTCATAAATTAATAGATGGCGAGGATAATTTCCGAGAAGTGTGCCACTGGGTGATTTTTGTCATTGTACAAATATCACAGAGTACAGTGAAAGCATCCCAGGTCTAGATGGTTAAGGCCTGTCACTCGACATGATGTAATCAGAAGGTACAGTTAATATGAGATATATGAGCTGTTACCTGCATAAGAACATTCTGCTTTACAGTCCACCTTTGTTCTTATAAGTATGAGTTCTTATAAGTTTTCTTATGGAAAACACTGAAGTAAAGATTTAAAAAAGAAAAAACATAGTGCAGTAAAGATGCAAAGCGGAAACAATCATTGATCGTCACCAGCTGTTCCATACTATCCCCCAAATATGTGCTAGACTGTTAGAAGGCTGGAGCAGAGCGAGTTTACTTACGTCATTGTCACCAAACCCAGAAACAAAACCTTCACCTGTGACTTTATGGCAGTTGTATCACCAGAGAATAAGACTTTTTATGTTACACCTTAAAAACACTTTTGAAGTACTAGGAACGAAATGTAGGTCTTTATTTATGCACCAATGCTCTGCATCCCAAGCCCTTGCCTATGTTACACTCTGATGGAGCAACTATCATCCAGGTGGTCAATTATTGACCCCATCATCATTATGCAGCACAAGACTCTATGTCTTAGGTATCCTTCTGGCAGTAAAACTCGTGATGTTAAGTATTTTGGATATGTCTCTTACCATAGTCTCCTATTCTAGTGTATCGTAATAGTAATGATTTTCCCCATTTCTTCTGTTGTTCTTGCCATAACACACGTTATTTGTATCTGTCGGGCTGGGTTTTAGTTGCCTGCTTCCTTGGATAGTACTATACTAAGCAGGGCCATCTGTCTCTTATTCAGTTTTTAATAGAAATGTCAAAAAAAATCAAGAAAATAGACATGCCTCTGGATGAGATCAATAGTGGACTCTAATGCCTCTTTCTGGGACCCCAACTCTTCCATTTTAGAATTTTACCTATCCCTTCCTTTTTACCCATCCCTTGGCCTGCTCTATAGGTTATCTTCCTCTCTCGCTCCATCTGGTACTCTCATGTTGCCATTTAAGGACTTTTGTCAAGGGCTTATATGTTCTGAATGGTGCCTTCCCTCGTTAGTCTCTCTGGGACCCCAGTTCTGCCGTTGTGGGATCTGCTAAGGGATGCAACACTGCTAGCCCTCGCCTCCACTTCTCTCTGACACTCTAACCTTATCTTCAAAAGATCTGTAAAGAGAACTGGATGAGCAACAAGGGGCTCATTCTACTGAGAGCCTGGCAATAAGACTGGAAGCCACACCCTTCCTTACCTGAGCCAGGTAACCCAATTGTGACTCAATCCTGAGTAGCCACAGACTGAACTTCAAGAGTCACTCTGGTGACCTAAAGCCCTGGGTAAGAGCAAATAAATACAAACTCTCACTCAACACAATTGAGCCAGTTATCCATACCTACAGATGCAGCCAACTTCCCAGCAACAGATGCTTAAGTTCCATCATAAAAAAAAAAAAAAAAATGCACCACAAAACAAAACAAAGCAAACAGCATGTCTTTCTCAATAATTATAATTCCTTCAATGGTTCGCAACTTAGATGACACTCAGGACAACAAATTCAAAAGAACAGCTAGAAACATGTCCAACATCTCAAAAAGAACATCAATAGCACTGGAATGAGGGCCAAAAACAAACAAAAAAAACCCCACAAACAGAAATATAATTAGGCTATGTAAACTGAATTTGATAAAGAGATAAAGATATTGAAGAAAACACAAACTGAAATAAAGCCAACCACTCTGTGAATGGATTTGAGTCCCTACTCCACAAGAGGGAATTCACAGCTGGTACTCCAAACCCAGTCAAAACTCATAGGTGAAGAGGCCTGAGGCCCTAGAGGAAAACTTAAAGTTGTTGTCTAGGTGAATTGTCAGGGTGCCAAGCCTCTTTCTAAACATTTATGTTCCGTAGCCATGAACAACTGCTACTCTTAGCCTTAACCGGAAAAAAATCCTCTTTATTAAGAACGGCAGTGAAGGCGGAGACACATGGAAGTTCAAGGTACTGACAGTCTGAGTGCTCAGCTGTTCACAGGGCTTTTGTCCCAACCCCTGTAGGGCTCACGGACATTGCAAAGAGGGGTGAAAAGGACAGGAGAGTGAGAAGCCAGGAAGAAAGACTGTGACATGCTGTCTTCTGGCCATAACATACTACCCAGTGAAGTTAAAACCACACAGGACCTGGGGCTATCTATTGGACGGAATCAGACCTGGACCTATCCACAAACATTTATGAACTGAAGAGGGTTCCTGGAGCCCAATATTTCTCCTAAACTCTTGGTTACATATGGAGTCTGGAGGATGATCCATCATGGTCTTCAGCTGTGTACCTGCTAAGGCTCTGACTAAGGCGTCAACAGATAGTTTCAAACCCTTTGTCATGCAGATTATCCTAGTTAAACTCAGTAGCTATCTCAGAAACAAAACAACAATGAAACCTGATTAATGTAAGAAGGTGACTTTTAGAGGGGAAAGGACAGCTAACAGAGATGAGAGGGAAACTCAGGAGAGGAGGAATTTACATTAATCAGAATGCATGTTTTGCAAAATGTGAAACTATCAGAAAACAAACTCTCTAAAAGTTTTTAAAAATGAAACATCGTTCCTATGATGTCATCCTGTTTCTGTTGTTGTTGCTGGGTTTTTTGTTTGTTTGTTTTGTTTTTGGTGTGCAGATATTGTTGGCCTTTTAGGAAAATACTGTTTATATGAAATAGAATAATGTTCATTATGTTTATCATTAAAACCAAGAATGTGGTGGTGTTTTATATAAACATCTGGTTCGACGTAATAGAGTCCCAAAAGCCGTTGATAATTGAGTTTGGATGAGAGAAAGAGCATAAGCAGCATTAGAAATAACATTGTCACTTTCTCCATGGCCCAAATAGCATGGCTTCCTGAGATAGGGAAAACCATATTTGTCAGACAGGAAATTTATGTCCCCATGAAAGGGGCACCTGACATTATAATGAAACTCACAAAAGCATGTAAAGAGGTTTAGAAGAAAACAAAATGTTCCAAAGTGCAGAAATAATTGATGGAATCATAATAATGCTAATTTTAATAACAATCAATCTGTGAATAGTCTGCCGGCTTCACCCTCTAACACATTGTGCTCTTATTTATGATCATTCTAATGTAATTGGAAGTATTTTTCAATTAAAAATGCATGTAGTACTTGGACAAAAGAAATGCTTCTTAGGTGGCTGGCTGGCAGTTGTGCTTGCCTCTGGTTCCGCTAGCTTTCAAAAGGCTGCATTGCAAACTCAATAGAGAGGTAGTAATGGGACAAACCAGAGGGCCCATACCTGCAGCTGGCAAGGGAACTCCCACAGCCAGCTACTCCTCTCCTATCATAATCGGTAAAAGAATCCTTACTAACACTCACAAAGTACACACTGAGGCTTCTCGGATGAGGTCTTTAATGCTCGCTGGATGCTTCTGCAGGAGACAGATGGTCTCAGCCTTGCCCACCTGTCCCAGTTAGTAGATGCTCTTTCCCACTGAAGCTGCCTGGTGCTTGCTTCTCATGTGGGTGAGCACAGGGGTTGCCTGTGCCTTGTGTTGAGAGAGAGAAAGAGCAATGAGGCTTTTGCATTCTGAAAACCCAGTCTATGTACTGTACCTTAGCACAACAGTGTATCTAACTCAGCAAGACTGACGGCACACACTGACCTTTTAAACATAGGGTAAGAGAGCAATGATACTAGAAAGTGAGTCATGTGACAGATACAGAAATTATGTGCCTTTGATAGAGAGAGCCTGGACCATATGTGAGGAAGGATTTCTCACCCCCAAAGCTCTTGTCAATTATTCTATATTCTCTTAGTGAGAAACAAAGGAAGAATTTGGTTGAAGTACTATATTTTATGAATGAACTATGCCATGGAATATACTCTTTTGTAAACATTATTTTCCTTGCTCCACAAGGAGACCAACAAAGCCAAAAGGAAGCTGGGCCCAGGGAAGACTGCAGAGACTGATGCATCAACCAAAGACCGTGCATAGAGAGGACCTAGACACCCTTCTCAGATGTAGCCCATAGACATCTTGGTCTCCATGTAGGTCCCCTAGTAAGGGAAGCAGAGACACTCTCAGACATGAACTGCTCCTTGATCACTTCTTCCTCTGTGGGCTGACTTAGCCAGCCCACAGAGGAAGAAGATCCAGGCAGTTCTGATGGGAACTGATAGGTTAGGGTCAGATACTAGGTAGAAGAGGAGGACTTCCCCTGTCAGTAGACTAGGGGAGAGGGATAGGGGAGGAAGAGGGAGGGAGGACGGGACCGGGAGGAAATGAGAAAGGGGGCTACAGCCAGGATACAAAGTGAATAAATTGTAAATAATAATAGTAATAACAATAATAATAATAAAGAAAATTTTTCTTCTATTTTAATAAATTCTTTTCTCACTGAGAATGACAGTAGTCGTTACAGTTATCATGAAGAACATACGTACCTGAAAAGAACACCTGCTATAGAGAGTATATTTACATGTGAAATCTGTGACAGATCTACATGAAAACTCTGTGCCATACCAAACCAATGCAGTTAGTCTAGGGATACATGGTTTTCTATTAGAAAGACCAAACTTCAGCACAAATGTAAGATCTTGTGCCATCTAGACCTCCAGCCTTCAATTTGTACTTAAAGCTGTCTCGGTGGCTTTGATAGTAGGGTGATATTTTAAGAAGAGCCTCTGAGGGGTTCCGTAGAGTTGATAGTTGTCAGTGGATAATCCTCCCTTCTCGTTGCTCTCAAACCTTTTGACCACTTCAGAAAACAACTTGAACGGAGACTGGTGGAATGGCTGAACCATTGAATATAAGTATACTTTTGAAAGGCAACTCAAATGTGCAGTTAAGGGAAGCAATGGGACATCTGTACAAATTAAAATTTATCTATTCCTTTTATGTCAAAGCAAGCTCTGCCCTCCTGGTATGGAGCACAAACTCATCAAACTCTAAGTTGCCGCATGCCGTCTTGGCTCAAGTACCAATAACCCAAGCAATAAACTCTTACCCTCCAAAAGCCTACTTCCTCTCTCTCTCCCGCTCTTTCTCTCCCTTTTCCTCTATTTAGCTGCATTCTTTCTTAAGGAGTACCTGTCATGGTCTTTCAAATGCTGCAGGTGAGAAATGTGTATTTTTTTTTTTAATTTTGTTTTATTTCAGTGGTTGGTGCTACGGATTCATCCCTGCACAGGAAACTTTTACTCTTACACTTTATGTTGACTCTTGACGCTGCTCACAAAGACACTGTAAAACAGAAAATGATTTTTTTTTTTGGGGGGGGGTTCAAAACAGTGTTGAACACAAATTTGTAGTTGCAGCAACTCAGGACAGACATGTTTTGTGTGCTGGTACCCAGTGGTTTTTAAAGAATAGAAATTTACTCAAAACTTTCTTGAGTTGGAAGGCTTACAACTGAGACTTTGGCAGATAGAAATTTGGCAGGTATCTCATGAGGACAGGATTCTTCCTCCTCAAAAAAGGCACTGTTCTAATGAATCCCCCATACCATAGAGGACACATTCTGTCTTCTCCTGGAAGAAGATCAGAGGGCCAAAGGGGACTCCAGATCTCAAATAAATCTTTGTACAAAGTAACTTGCCCATTCATGAGGTTGGGACTGTGGTGACCTAAAGAACTCTTGAAAGATCAGCATCTATTCCTAAAATGCGGCCCCACTATGGATAGTGAATAAAATACAAGGTATGTTTTAAAATATATATAAAAATCTGTACCTTTGCTGCAGCGGGCAAGTCCCATTTTGCATTCAAAGATGGTTGGAGGAATAGAGGGGCTACTACACCAAGGACAGATGAATCACAAGGCTTTCTCAGAAGTGTTACACTTGGTTGCCAGCTTATTTAGTCAGGTAATTGCCACTTTGTCCATCTAGATAACATGAGTTCCAATCTAGCATGGACCTGATTAGTAACATTCTCTCTCGTGAGTTACCACCTTGTAGCTTCAATTTCCTCTTCCGTAAAATGCAAACACTGAAAGTATGATTCCCATAAGAGTGTTAATGGTTTGATACAATAATGAATTAAAGCCCTTACTGCCTGACACATCACAGGACTTGGAACCTTATTGATTACTTATTAGTATTCACCATGTTTCATTCTGCATCCTACAGCACAAGACTTTTTTAGTCTGTGAGATGCATGGAGCACATGCATGTAAGAAAGCTTCACCATTGCCTTTTTGAATGAGTGAGGAAGGCATATTCATGCCCAATGACCAAAATGTATGAACATTTCATACAGAGGCCTGGGCTTCTGTCCTTAGTCCTATAAAGTAGGGATGGGAGAGTCAGCTATCTTAGGTGAATAATGATGTGCGTTCTCCTGACTGAAGTGTTTGAGAGAGCATCAGCACATTTGTTGAAATTTGTTTGCTCGCGGTCATCTCTTCTGCAGCCCCAAAGGTTGCTGTGTGCTTACCTGGAAGACCTCTTTCCTCTAGGTACTGTCAGCACCGGTCTCTTGGCTTCTGCAAGGACTTTAAAATGGAAACATGTTTACAAAGTAAGAAGGCAGGTAGTTCTCAGCGTAAGTGGGGCCTGATGAGTTTCTATGGTAACATCATTCAATATCACAAGGGTCAGTCCTACAGAATCAAATGGTGCTCAGAAGAAATGTTCTGAAATTCTCTTAATGGTCAACCTGACTATTTGTGATTTAAAACAACAGAGAAAGAGAGGATGAGCACACCACAATAGTTTAACCAGACTTCCTGGGACCACTAGAGCAGCCAATGATATAGACATTAAAAAAAGACATTAAAGAAGACAGGACCTCAAGGAATGAGGACATTCCCTCAGTTTAGAGTGCCACTTTCCATTCTTCAGTTACATGTGGAAATACAGGGAGAAAGAAAACATCGTGGTCCAGAACGGTCCCAACCTCCTTACCAGGTAGGCTCCTCCTGATTGATATATCTGCTATAAGTTTTTTTAAACATGTAGTCAAGTGTGTGTTCTTTGAAAAGCATGTCTAGGACATGGGCATGGTGATATCGCACTTTAATTGGATCAGTTGATGTTTTGCTGCTGACCTTTCATGATGTGATCTCTGATAATCACACAAAATTGCATCAGGTCTACCCAGGGGAGCCTCAAAACAGCTTGTTTTATTTCAGTTATTTTTAAGCAAAATGGCGCCTGTGTCAGAGCTGCCTCATTTGCATCTGAAGGCCTACATCCCTAGGTCATCCTTCTGTGGCCGCTGCTGCATTCTGAAGGGGAAGAAAAATGACCAGAACAGGAAACATTCATTCCACAACTCATTTATCATTTTTTTTTTATCTATTTCTCCATGTTCTTAGTGTTTGTACTTCTTTGTAGCTTCGCATTGATTGATATACAGTTATGTTCACTTGGGTCCCAGTATTGGGATCAGGAGTTCACAGATGTTTCTGTTGAGGTGTTTTCAAAGAAATACTAAATGATTAAGGTACTTTGAGCATGAAACAAAAAAAATAATATTTTTTATCAGTCCAATTATGTACTATTTATAGCAGTAAAATCAAGCAACAACAGGTGAGTTTTGTTTTCATTCTCATTCTTCTCCTCTTCCCTTCTTTTCACATGGTACATTTTTCTATGTGTTGGAAACATCAGAATAAACAAATAAGCCAAGAAAAAAAAAATTACCACTGAAAATTGCCTGCAATTTTACCATTTAGCAAGACTCACTGTGAACACTGTGAGAAAAGTGCTCCGAGGGCTTTCTGTACAATAATACATGATACAATTTAAAATAATAATATTCGCATAGCACTCCCTGTATGCCAGGCACTGTGAAAGACACTGAACATTTAATCCTCCATAAACCGGGGACACAGTTAGCAGGAATTGGCTTTAGTGGGGCTGTAAAGGCACTCAGCCCGAGAAGGGGAGATTTACTTTGTTCCCGTACAGTAAGGCTTCGGATTCCAATCTGTACAGTTTCTTGTCTGTAGAGCACCCCACGCTAAGCAAACAATGTAGCTTTGAGCTACTTTCTCCAACCCTTACATCCTTTCAGGGGAACTTCTCCCTGTGTCTTGGTGAAGAGTTGGCATCATAAGGCGCTTGCTGCTCTTTAGGTTTTCTTCAGTTGTTGTACTGTGAACTTTGCTGCCGTGTTCTTAGGCATTCTAGTGTGGCGCCATTTTGGACAATTTCTTACATGTTCCCAATAAAAAAAGGCGTGTAGTAGACATGGTTAGGGATCCCACAGTGTGGGCCATGGACACTGCAGCACTTTACAAAGTGTCTAATTGAAGAATCGCTGCCTCCATCCTCAAAGCACTACTGTTCTGAAGAGCTCCTGGACAAACTTTGTTTGAAAAAACAAAACAGATTGCATGTTGCAAGACAGAGCTGCTGGCAAAATGCTCCATCGTGTCAGATTTATACAAACCCATCTCCTGTGTATTGCACCATGTCCTAGAAAACTGAAAACCATGAAAACAAGTGCTCATATTTTAAGGAACTCAATGACAGCTGATAAAATATTGCATTTTCTCTAGCAGTTTTTACATAAAGCTTCCACCTTAAAGAAATGGATTTGATGGGACTAGGTGGTAATTTTTTAACACAAGCAGTGACAAAATAAACACCATCTGTTAGTATTGACTTATTCCACAGCATTCTCAGGCTGGGTGATTTTATTTCACGTTTTTCAGAAATGGCTAATGACACATCTGGTAGTCAGTGAAGGTACACTCTGGGTGATTAAATGTGGTCATAAGTTTACACAAAATGCTGACAGGACATTTTTCCCCCTTTTCATTATAACCAATGGGGCACGTCTGAGTCCTAGCTAGCTCCTCATTCTAAACTCTGTGTAGAGTTATCTATTTGACAGTTAATGGACTTTTGGAACAATGGTGAGGTCCTCTGAGAAGTAGGTCTTAAGACAGAATTAGGTATGGGAAAGATTTGGTGAGAAAGTGTCTATGAAGACTGAAATAGAGGTCTATGATAGGAGAGGACCTTAGGCCACCAAGGTTGGCAGCCATATCATCAAAAGGGAGTAGGGGAGAAGAGCGCTGTGGGGAAAGAGCATCAGACTGTGGCACACTCTAAAACCACATTAAGACATTGGGATTTCCAGGAGCCAGAAGGGCCCATTGGAGATTTTCCACACACCATGGAAACAGGCAACCATGCTCACTCATTGGCTTAGATCAGCCAGTAGGAAACCCCAACCCAGCATAAATATACTGATAGAGGCGAAACTGAACAGCAGAGGTGACCTTCCAACAGCAGGAGACCTAATAGGTGTATTTTCATGGCTCTTGAGAATTTGTACACAGGTGGTAACAGAGATGAGCTTTATTTTCCCCGCCTGTTTTTATCTCCATATGTCCTTTTAAAAAGAAAAGGAAAGACAAAAGAAAGAAAGAAAGAAAGAAAGAAAGAAAGAAAGATGAGAAAATGTAAACACCCACCCTATAGAAATATTTCAATTAGTGAAGCATTATGGGGCCCTGTTATCCAATAGTGTCATGCAGTCCTGAGCAGTGTTTATGGAATATAATTGTAAAAAAAAGCCCACTGCATATCCAGTCATATAGAGGTATGCCACATGTAGCCATTCATAGCAATCATATTTAATAAGGATAACATATGACTATGTGACTGCCTTTGATAGATTTTGGTCTTTTTGTTGTTGTTGTTCTTGTTTGCTTGTTTTTGTTTTTCTTAGAAGTAGGGACATGAAGGTTCAGGTACATCTGTTGGCATTTTATTGGCCAACAGCTTAAAAGGACAAATCAGGACATAAAGATATTTTTCCCTGTTTCTCTTGAGTTCAAACACAAAATACAGCAGCCAAGAGTTTCTCTATTTTTTTAAAACACATTTTTTTTCTATTCAGAAAGGATTTCTGCTATTGATGGGTAAACCTGTGTCCTGAAACATCACTGAACAAACACCACATACTATCACCATCTTTGTTACTAAATAGCTGTGTTACTGTGAACTCATCATTTTACTTCTTAGCATTCTATTTCCCATCTGAAATAAGGGAGATTTAGTTAGATGCTATTTACCACACTTCCTATTTCCTAGCTCCACGCTTTTTCAGCACATCTGTAATAGCACCTGTGATTTAGCTACGTGTATCATATTTAAAGCAGTGTTTCTTTTAAATTAAGTGTTTCTAAAATGAAAATATAGAGAAGCTAGCTAGAGGGGTATGCCAGCATGAAATAATTATAAATTAATAGGAATTATGATAGTAATGAAAGAAAACATAAAAAGAAAAATAAATCAAGAAAGATGATAGATTAGATAGACAGCTAGATAGAGATAGATGGAAGGAAGGAAGGAAGGAAGAAAGAAAGAAAGAAAGAAAGAAAGAAAGAAAGAAAGAAAGAAAGAAAGAAAGAAAGAAAGAAAGAAAGAAAGAAAGAAAGAAAAGGAAGGAAAGAAAGAAAGAAGGAAAGAGACAATATGATAGCCTTTGTGTCTGTGGACTCCACATTCAGGACTAAACCAAACAAGATTGGATTTGTTTTAAATTGTGTCATAATCTCGTTTGTATAGGACTTTTTCTTTGCTACTACGATGTACTAGAAGAACCATTTATTTAGGATCCGCACTGTGTTCAGTAGTATAAATAAATAAACCAGGGGTGATTTACAGTGACCAGAACAATGTGTGTAGGAAATAAGCAAACACTTCACCATTTTACATGGAAGAACTAAGTCCTCCAGAATTTTAGTATCCCGGTAAAAGTTCTGGAAACAATCCCCCATGCATACAAAGGAAGCAGACACACACATGTACAAGCATATGCATGTACACACATACACACGCATACATGCAAGCCCACATGTGCATACACACACTAGAGTAGGTGCTATTAAACGCAAGCTAACAACTAACAGACTTTCTACCTCGAGTAACTTTGATTTCAGTTTAAGAGACGGTCTATCTTTAGTGGAAATGTTCTGGAGACCCAATGTTAAGACTTTGTCACTGATGTCATTGGGTGGGTGACTGGTATTCTATATTTTGGAACACACTGAAAACAAAGATTTGGACCATTGTTTCTATCTTGTGCTCTGAGTGTTGCATTTCTCCATGGCCATCTGTTTCTTTGGACCACATTTCTCTTCACTCTTTTAGTTGCTAAGTTAGTAGAAGCATCATTCCTGTGACATCAGGAACTGACTCAGTCAGTAAAATGCCTGCTACAAAAATATGAGAATCTGTGTTTGTATTTGTAATACCATATTTAAAAAAAAATAGCCCGGGATATGAGTGGTCATATCTGTAACTGCAGTGCTCAGCTGGATGGAGACAGGTTGATGGCTGGGTTCAAAGACCAGCCAGCCTTGAATTGATGAGCTTATCTCAAAAACTAAAGTGAGAGGGCTCCGTGCTTAAAAGTATTTGTGGTTCTTGCTGAAACCTGGGTTGGGTTCCCAGAATCCAAATGGCAGCTCACAATTGTCTGCAACTTCACTTCCAGGAGAACTGACACCATTTTTGTACTTCTGTGGGCACCAAGTATGCAGGGAAAAACATTCAATAAATATCAAATAGAATACGTCGATCTAAAAACAAACTTTACAAAATAAGGTAGAGAGCTATGGATGAAAACACTCGACAGCAACCTTTGACCTATACATGCTCACACCCACTCAAATGCATACTTAGACCACACATACACATACATACAGACAGACAGACACAAAAAAAATACTCTTAGTACCTTGATTTACAAGTAGAAGACCTATAAAGAACAAATTAGAAGAATTCATTTTGGCTCTTCTGTATAGCTTAAAGGGAAAGATACAGACAATGCCACGTAGGCTAAATGAAGCCTCAGGCCAGCCATGCTGTGTTTTCTGCACCATTTTACTCAGTTAAAATTAGCTTAAAAGGAATAGCAAATGAATAGAGAGGAGCATACAGTGATTTCCCGTGTCTCCGATCTTATCTTACAGCCTGCCCTCCCTCTTCAGATGCTAGTGACCACTATATCTTACTCTATGGCATTTTAGGAAGGGCATGCACTCTAGGGCAGCCAAATAGGATTCCAACTCATTTTCTGTCCAGACACCGGGGTGAAGACGCAGCGGTGCTTAGTTGCTTGTGAGATCTGAGGTTCCCCATGGGGATTTTCAAGGAATTGGAAGATAAACTGAGAGAGGTCCCTTGCTCTGGGACCAATCCAAATGTTCTTGAGCATGTATCCTTGCTGAAAGCGTGTGATATATCAAAACTCTCCGGAAACATGAAAATGACTGATAAGTATCTCACCTGTGCTTTTCACCACTGTTTTAAGAACAGGGTACCTCCCTGACCCTGTTTGGCTTCAAACTGCTGGCCTCATTGTATCCCTGCTCTTAATTCTTTCCACCCTTAGGCCCTAATTCCCACCCAAGAATCTAACTCCCTCAACTGCTCTAGGCATGTGTCTCTCTTCAGATTGCCTGTCTTCACTCACCATATTGTCAACTTATGACAGGCCTTAGGTGCCCTGCTCATAGCTGGTTCTCTGGGTCTAGAAAAGTGCTTGGCACACAGTAGTAGGTCAATAAATATGGAAAAGTCAAATGAATTGGCCCAGAGCAATTGCCCCCATTCGCTCTAACTTAGCAAATTAGTTCCTAATTCTGGCTGTGCAGTCAGTCCTGTTACCTGGGGTTTTGTTGGTAACACAGTTTTCCAGATCATCACCCAGAGATTGTCTGATTCAGTTTGTCTTGGGTGAAGCTGAGGAATCTGTATTTTTAATTAACATCTCAGGTGATTTGGACACAGTCAGGACCTAGGCTGATATTTGGGAACTGTTCTCAGGGGGAATATTACTGGAGACAGAACCTCACTGTCTGCACCATTTAAACCATGCTGCCTATGTTGTAGGCTATTCATTAGCTGGATATCCAAGATTTTCAAAATACGGAGTTCAAGGGCTCATCCAACTGGGAGATGTGCTTCTGGCAGAAACGGCTGTGTTTATTCAGACCCAGATAGCACTAAAGCGGGAAAATGAGCTATCCAGTCAGGTGCTTCCACCACCCCTACCCCCAAAAGAAGATAGATTGATGAGCTTAACAAATAAAGTGGTGAACTGCTGAGACACTGCCCAAACGGCCTTTGGGCTTTCTTCTTGAGCAGCATCAATCCACTGTGGAATTGTGGCAGATGGACAGTAGTGTTGCATGTGTTCGTGCTGGGAATGAGGCCATCGCTAGTTCTTCTGGTCCCCCAAAGGGCTGCCTGGTTGGCTTTTGCAGCTCAAGTTGGCAGAGTGCAGTGGAAATTGAGAGCCCAAGCTTTGGAGTTAGACAGCCTGGGGTCTGAAACACAGAATGGTCACTGATTAAAGTCTGACATGGGGCATCGTGCATAGATAGTCTTTATGAGACTCAGATGTTTTATCAGTAATTAGGGTTGATATTAGCTAACCTGTGAGTTCATGAGGACTAATCAAGACAGCATGGCTGGTGTTTTGTATACCTGCTACCAATAAACGAAAACACCATAACCCTTGGGAAGACTGATTTATAACATTCCGCCGTCCCAAATTGCCCTTCCAAATCTCCAAAGTCTGGAGAGAGAGAGAGGAAAAAAAAATAGCCACATTGGTAAAAAGGCTAAGCCACATTGGTATTTGGTTTGAAACAAAAACAAACAAATAAACAAGCCCCTGAGAATAGTAGAATAGAGTTTAAAAGTCTCTCATCCAAACCCTTGGTACATGTATAGCTAGGACATTCATGGCTGATTTTTCCCTGTCACGCTGATAGAACCCAGTGCCTTGTGCATGCTGGGTAGGTCCTCTACCACTAAGCTGCAAGCCCAGTATTTAGTATTTGGTTTTTCAAGTCAATGTCTTACTATATGGTTTTTGACTGACCATAAACTCACTGTGTAGCCCAGGCAGGTATTCAACTCACTGTGTAGTCCAATCTGGCTTCCAACTCATCAGCCTCTCAAGTACTGGAATGACAAGTGTGTACAGCATGTCTATCTGATTGCTGATTTTTAGTCAAATTACATAATCCTCCTGAAAATTGGATTAGGTTTCCCCTAAAAGGTTGGGCTTGATTCCATTTTGGCGTAGTTCTAAAAACTATTCTTCTAAGGAATAAATACGCAGGGGAGTGGTTATTGGAGGACTGAGTAGCTGTTATTTGCCAATATTTGATGTTCCTTCCTCAAAGAAATTTCTAAGAAAATACAGCAGTGATTAAGGCAAAGATTATTAAGCATGGATAGGAGTGACAGGATAGCTGATAAAAAAAAAATGTATCTCAGATAGTTCTATATCTAGCTGTAGATGTGCAGATAGATCATAATACCAAGACATCTATCACTCAAAATACTCTCCCAGCATGGCATTTGTGCTGTAGTGTATGTATGTATGTATGTATGTATGTATGTATGTATGTATGTATGT
>NW_026588752.1:13535682-13580405 GCF_907164565.1 Psammomys obesus | reverse complement strand
TGTATGTATGTATGTATG
This sequence comes from Psammomys obesus, assembly GCF_907164565.1. Classification (NCBI taxonomy): domain Eukaryota; kingdom Metazoa; phylum Chordata; class Mammalia; order Rodentia; family Muridae; genus Psammomys; species Psammomys obesus. The sequence continues at coordinate 13,580,387 of NW_026588752.1, read as the reverse complement.
TATGTATGTATGTATGTATGTATGTATGTATGTATGTATGTATGTATGTATATGGGTGCACTCCACTCAGTATATATATTACTTGTATGCATATGATCTCAGGGCCAGCCATTTCATACTGAATAACCAAATGGGAACTGTTCCCTGGGGACCACTATCCTTCTCTCAGCATTCTTTAGTTGCCTGTAGTTCTTTGTCTAGGTTTGAGTTCTTGTGAGATTTCCCCTTTCCATATTAACATGTCTATTGGTATATCTTGTTCAGTTCTTGTTTGGGCCACCATGATGATGAGAACAAGACTTCTCTGACACTTCTAGAAAATGAAATCTCAGAGCAAACTTTGTGCTCCTCTGGCTCTTAAACATCTTTCTATTGTCTTCCACTGTAATCCCTAAACCTTAGCTGTAGGACTTGTGTTACAGATTTATCTGTTGAGACTGGACACCACGCAATCACTTGTTTTCTGTGTTTTGATCTGTTGCAGTTTTCTGTAGTGGTACCCATCTGTCGCAAGAGGACGTTTATTTGATGAGAGATGAAACCTATACTAACCTAAGAGTATATGTGAAGCTGGACCAAGTGAGGTAGCTGCTTTGACATTGTCTTGGAAGCAAGTTAGCCATAGCAACCCGCTCCTTTCTCCCTCTTTCCTCTCTCCTCCTGGTGATCTCTTCCTGCCACCCTCAAGCACATGAAACTTGGCTTGTCTACTTCCTTTATGCCCTGTCCAGGCTGTGGGCAACTTTATTTAGCAATCATGGCTAATTTAGGAGGCAAAGTTTACACGACATCATTTTGCATACATGAGAACTTGCTCACAGAACAGTTAGAGATCTTAGGGAGCCAGCAATAAACATTTAAATACACAGTAGCTCCAGATGAACCCCAACACCCAAGTCCAATTTTTGAATGGGTGGTTTGCTATTTTGACTCAGAGTTCTTTACATATTCTGGATTTTAAACCTATATCAGATATGCATCTGGCAAAAACTCTCTCCCACTCTGTGGGCCCCCCTCTTTACTTGACGGATTGTTTCTTGAGCTGTGAAGAAGTATTTTCTTTTTATGAGGTCCCCCTAGTCAGCTGTTGGCCTCAATTCCTGGACAAATACACCAAAGACTCTTTCCAGAAACACTGATCTCATGGATTGACAGGATTGTGGCCTGGAATACAGGCTTTCGAAAAGCTATTGTTAACCATGTTCCCAACTCCCTACTAACCCTCTTCCACTAGACTATAGATTCTCCTGCTCTCTTGTCATCTTTGTTTCAACTTCACAGAGAGCTGGAGACAATGTTGAGTTTGTTCTGCTGCATCCTATTTTATTTAGCATGGCTTCTAGTTCTATCCATTTTGATGCAAATGATACAGTATCACATTAATCCAAAATTAATATGTACGCGTATTAACCCAAAATTCAAAACTAATTGTCAAAAGAGACACAAATGCTAACTACCTTGATTTGATCATGACACATTACACACATGTGCACAATCATCACTCTGGATCCATAAAGACACACAATTAAAGCTGTGATCATAATAAAGCTCCTCAGGTGATTCTCACACCTAGCCAGTGTCCCGAGCTGCCGTTCAAGGTGGAAGAGAATCCCTTTTCCCAGAACTGGAGGTGATTCAGCTGTATTTTCTGTGCCTGCCTTTGACAAATTAGTTGCAAATTACGCTCCTGACTGCTTTTACATAACAATTAACGAAGACTTGTTTTCATGGGAGATGCCTTCATGATGAGCCTATTCACTCTGTCATAGCTCTGCTTTGCTTCCTTGCTGTGTTGTCTTTTAAATGAGCTTAGTGGATGAAGTCTTGTTGGTGCAGAAGGCCTGCTAATCATTTCTTTTCCTTCTCAGACTTTTGAGAATTGAGTCCCAGCTCTTAATCTCTGGGTGTGCATGAATAGTTCTCATTAGTCGTGGTAAGTGCATTAAGTGAAACTAACTAGAGACGCTCTCTGAGACTGGACCGTGTAATCACTTTGTTCATCAGAAGGGATTTTTAATGTTTACATGCAGGGAGAAAGAAAAAAAAAAAGGATCGTCCCAAGTACATGGACAGCCTATGCTTTTACACTTGACTTACTACAAGCAACAACAAACAACATACCTCTTTAGGCATTGCAGGCAAAGTGTGAATTAAGAGGCCTGTAGTCGTATCTTATGTACTGTACAATATTTTTCTGTGCTTGCTTCTGTGCTTATAGTCATTTCCCATTGGGCTAATGGCGTCCCTAAAGCTTTACTGCTTTTTCAGGAAATCTCACACCCCCTCCTTAGCTATCCTCATTCACAGAACAGAATTTTCCAAAGTATGACAATGTCTGTTAGGTGTATGTCATAGGTACTGTCTGGGATTATAGGCACAGCACCTGTGTCTATCAGTGATATTTAAATAATTTATGATGGCATAAGCCTTTTCTTCAATGGGCCAGAAAGTAAACACTTTCATAACCTCTTCAAGTCACAGAGTTTCCCCAACACAGACACAGGAACACTGAAGCACCTATTGAAAAACGGGATATGCTGGGTTTGCCTCCACAAGCCCTTTTTATAAAACATATCAAAATGTGTATTTCATATTGTTTTATATGTGGTGAAATATTCTTTTCAAGTTTTTCAATCTTTGAAAAATATAAAATCAGGTTTAACTCCTATTTGTAAAACTGTTGCACCAGTTTGCTGACTTTCTCCCAGAAGTAGCTCCTGGTTCCCTGCCAGATTTTTTACAATACCCCTTTAAAGATGAGGAAGATCTAGCTGAGTTAAGGCAGAGGTTTCCAATTTGTCCCTGAACCAGACAGACATATTTAGCTAAAAAATAATCACATTGCATTAAACTCCTTCCATTATAAAACAAAAATAACGTTGAATTGTTGAGTTGTGGCTGAATGTGTTTTCTGTGTAGAAGAGAGATGTAAAGCAAAAGGTTGATTTATAGGAAATTTTGAGGAAATGAAGCATCCAGTGACACAAAATTCTTGAAGTGGAATATCCACATGACTGGTATTCAGGCCATGGATATCTCAATATGATTCTCAGTTTTCTTCCTGGGAAGTCTGTATACTGCAAATTTGAAAACAAAATTAGCTCACAATGTTTCACTACAACTCATGATACTGATGAAAAACAAAGAGCCCCAGATCAATGCACTAATTCCCCAGCCTCCCACTCACATGAGAGCCAGACAAGGTGTGAAAACACAAGTCAAATAAGGCTACAACTTGAGTCCTGAAATGCAGGGCGATGGTAAGATCATGTCTCCCTTAACCATCAGTGCGTCTCACATAGCTCCTGCCAACACCTTTTCGTTTTTGAGAGTTTATTCTGCAGTATATATTAAGCTTGCAGAGAACTGGCTTTCATTAGGACTATACAGTGCACGCAGGCAGTGAGTATGCTTTGGTTTCATTCACCCATGTCTTTCCCATCCTTTTTTTCTCCCTTTCTTCTTACCTCCGTACAGCCCTATCAATCTCCCTGTTATTTTCATATTGTTTTATTTCCACCTAAATCCATCAAATGGTGGGAAAAATGGGATGCTTCTCTTTGTGAGACTGGCTTAGTTTGCATGCCCCGACGAACTCCAGTTCCATCCAGTTTCTTGTGAAAGATATCATTTTATTTCCCTTTATACCCCAGGAGTACCCCATTGTGTACATATGCCAGCTTTTCTGTGTCCACTCAGCCAAAGCTGGGCCTAGGCTGACTCCACGGCTTGGCTACTAGGAACAGCGCGGAGATTGACACGGATGTGCAAGGACCTCTAAAATAAGCTACTTTTGAATTCTAGGGATATATACCCCCCAAAATGTATATTAATATATGTTAATATATATTAATAAATGTTAATATATATTAATAAAGATAAATGGGAAAGGAACTAGCAAAATAATTGAGATGTATTCCTTCAAAAGAAACAGGAATATATACATATATGTATGTGTAGGTATATGTACATGCATGCAGTGTGTGTGTGTGTGTGTGTGTGTGTGTGTGTGTGTGTGTGTGTGTGTTTGTGTGTATGTGTTTGTGTCTGAACTGTGATCTGGCTGCAACATCTGTCACCTTATTGATTGTTAGAGCTGCTGCCGAACTGGATGGCTTAGCTGGTGTCCCCTTCCTCCCAAAGCTATGTGCTCATGCTCAGCCAAAGAGGACAATCTTCTCCCAGTAGAGAAATCTCCAGTCTTCGGCAAGGACCAGTCTTTGACAAGGGTGGAAGGGTAGCTGTGATCTTCTGCTAGAGCCTCCAAACAAGCACTGAGAAGGGACAGGACTCTATATCTTAGGTTAAAATGGCCCATTCCTCTTTGCTTATGAAGATTCTGTTAGCATTAAGGCTGGACATGCTATAGTCACCCTCTCTCCAAGTTTTACTTTCTACCATTTTAGTACTGCCATCCAATTCTGGTCCCAACGTGTTGGATGGAAAGGTGCCGAAATAAACGGTGTATTGTAATGGGAGTATTAGTTTCTTTGTAAACTCAGTTATGCTATGTAAGTATGTTCTGGTTTTCATCCCAAGCATGAGATTTTAATTGGGCATAGTCTATCCACACCTGTTAATTGTCTCATGTGGGTTATGGCTGTTGCCAACTGGAAATGGCCTTTCATGTTCTGCACGAAGATGGGTGTGGTCTAGGGCTCTGAGGATATAAACTGAGAGCATAGGAAGAGAAGTTGTTGCTAGTGGGGTTGGCATGTACCAAGTGGTTTTGGTGTGTGGTCTGTAGCAGTTTGGAGAGACCAGAGAGACGGATGCTGTGGCAGTTTGGAGCAGACACACAGAGAGAAAGGCTTAGGGGCACAGCGACTTGGATGAGACTGCTGGCTCTGTTTGTTGTTGATGGAGGTTGGTACGGCCCTAAAAGAACTCCTGGACCCTAACTATCCAGGAGAAGTAAAGGAGTCCCTTATCCCCACTAACCTTTTCTCTCCTACATAGGGTTGGGAGGTTGGAAGGGAGGTTGAGACCTAAACACCCCACATAAAGTAGAGTTTTAAAAATGAGTGCTACAGTGTATGGCTTTTAAACCTTATGTCTGTCTCTCTGAGTGGAGTAATGGTATCATTAGCTAGATCTTCTCTGCTTGAGAAACATAATCTCCCCATGTGCAGTGTATCTACTCTGTATACCCTACTTGCCTGTAAGTGACTATGTAGCTTGGTTTCTCAGACATGCTTCCTTTTTACTTGCCTGGAGAACTTAAGGACAGTCTGTCCTTCCCTCTCCTTGGTGTCCTTCAACATTGGCACTATTGATTCTTGCTGATGGCAAGCTCCTTGTACATTGTAGCACATTTGGTAGCATTTCTAACCTCTGAAAGAGGTTAGAAAGAAATTTAAAGCATTTCTTTAAATACCAATAGCACCACTACTACCCCCGATTATGACAACCAAAAATAGCATCATTGTTTCCAAGTGTGCCCCAAAGATTAAACCATTCTTTGCCTCTGAGCAACTGCTAAAATTCAGAATACTGTTCAGTGTCTTCCTCTTTCTCATGTTTTAGCATTCAGTGTGGATGCCCCATCCACATAGCTCCCCACCCCCGTCCTGGTGTCTGCTCTTACAAATGGCTCATCTGGTGTGAACCTTGTGTGAACCTTTTGCTGTCTGCTTCATTTTCCCAACCAGTCTCCTCAGGACTTCTAACAACATACACAGAGAACATGTTTCTCAGCCCCATGTCTGCTCATTTGGCAGTAAGCTCCTTGACCACATGCTGGCTTCTCCTTTGCTGTATTTCATACCACAGGATGTGGACAATGCTCTGTGTGAATACGTAGATTTGAACCACACAGAACCATTTAAGTCGTATTTTTTAGAGTCCTCTGTATCTAGTTCCATGGGTCTATCTTTAGCTACTACGGCTTGGCTTCCTTAACAAAGAACTATCCCTGAATGAGTAGATTCGGCTTTTATTGGGGGTCCAAGACTTCCTTATGCTCTTGACAATGAATTAAAACTATCTTCAAATACCATAGAGAACAGTTCTCATCCTCCCTTCTTTGATTGTACAAGTCTGTCTTGTGTCCAGATCTGATTAACCTTACCAGGTAGCCTCCGTGTACAGTAGCTTAAGCTACATAAAAGGCCTATTCTCTTTAATATGCCTTATCTCAATACCTTCCTCTTGCTTTGGACTTTGGACTTAACTCTTGAGTCAAGATGTGCTGTTGTTGTACAAGCATGGCTACCACTCATCTTTGCCTTTCTCTCTCTCTCTGTCTTTCCCTTTCATTGTCCTTCATATCTGGTCCCCATCATCTGTGCTTTCCTGCTCACTGACCTGACATCCTCTGCACAGAATCAGAATGTTTCTCCATCAGCTTTAGCCACTAGTGTATTTCTCCTCTAGGATATTCTTACCCACAGCCTTCTAGAAGTAATCTCTTAGTCCCCAGGATAGATTGGACATCTCTGCCTTCACAGCCCCCTGCCATTCTCAGTGGCCTTGTGTTACACATGTCGTGTGACAGGTGTTTGTTTACTTGCTTGACAAGAGAGTGAGAGGAATAGAGAAAAGCTTCTTGGACTTACTTATTGTATGTCCGGGTGTGTGTATTCTTGTGTATGTGATTACCATGTGTGCCCACACACACTCTCAGATGCTTGACGGAAAAAGTGTCCTCGTAAAGACTGGAGGACAACCTCGTGTGTCAGGTCACACTTCCTGCCTTGTTTGAAACAGGCTCTATCTTGTTCGTTGCTGTCTGTCATCCTATCTGGCCCACGAGCTTCTGAGGATGCTCCTCTTTTCAAATCCTACCATAGGTATATACTTGGATCATAGATGCATCTACTACTGAGTTTGCCTGTTTTTGTTTGTTTGTTTTGTTTTTTCACATACATCCTCAGAATCTGGGTTTTTCGGGTTTTCCAGTTTGTACAGCAGTGCTTTGACCCACTGAGTCATCTCACTAGTCCCACAAATGTTTTCTAAAAGAATTAATATATTTCTTTTTTAAAGGTGTAAATCCTTAAAGCTGAGAATGGATTCTAAAATTAGCTATGGAAATCTGGAGGAAACGGTATACAAGACAATCAAATTTTAGGCTGTGATTAATGAAAACAAAAGCATGTGACTATAAAAAAGATGACCCTAAGTCCTTGAGATGTTTCAAAACAGAGGTGGGAAGATGTCAAGTCTTTGAAATCAAAGCTCAAAGAGATTATTGTGGCTCAGACACTGGAATACTTTGCTAAGTAGAATGTTAGGTCTTCTCTGCACTTAATACACAGACACAGTAGTTCTCCTTGTCCATGGTTCTGCCTTCCGGGATTTTACTTTACGGAGAATCTGAAAATATTAAATGGCAGCAACCTGAAAATAAGCAATGCACTGTTAAGTAGGATGGTACCTCGGCCCATCCTCTCTCTCTCCCAGCTGCGGATCAGCCTTTGTCCATGGTAACTACACAGGCTGCCCACCTGTTAGGTACTTAGCACTGTGTCAGAGCCCAGCTGCCACCCTGTCACATGATTGCTCATGCACTAGCTGCAGGCTCACACCTCTACTGGGGGTCTTGGAACTTATCCCCTCCCCAAGGTAAAGGGCAGATCCTTGCAGTATGCTCGATAAATAGCAAGCAGGGTGCTCAGTGGTTTGACATCGAACATAAAGGAGCAAGTTAAAAATAAAGAGGGAATCCCAGATGTCTGCTTATTTTACTTTATTTTGCCATCCAAGAATCATGTCTTGGAAGCACACACTCGATCTAGCTGCCTTCCTTTATAGATGAGGCAGCTAGAGTTTGCAGCATAAATATGCTGAGCAGGTCTCTCTTCTAGCAAAGATAGAACCAGAACAATGCCCTGCTGATTATCTTTCTAAGAATTCTGAACCCTGCTGAGTTCATGGGGCAACATTCTGGTGCATGGCTTGCAGCTTAAGTGGGCTTCTGAATCCAGCATCCTTCAGGCAGTGGGATGAGAGAGCAGGCAAGCAGCTAAAGGAACAGTGCAGTGAGGATTTGTTTACTGTCACCCAGGCGAGGCTTTTGCTGAATATGTTTGCTATCTGGCATCACCCCGCCCACTCCAGCACTGCTGTATGGTAGAAATTATCATTGTCTCCGATACATGCATTTGAAAACCTAAGGCCTGTACGACGAACTGGCCTGAGAAAATCCCACAGCAGAAACAGAGAGATAGGCATTGGCTCTGCCCCAGCTCTGAACACACTGCTTGGGAGCACAAGAATGTATCAAAGGTTAGAAGACAATTTCACACAGTGCTTCTGAGGACGGTCTTGTGTTCTTCACGAACATGGTAAGTGTGGAAACAGAACAAAATTTCCAATGACACTTAGTGTCTCTGAACAGACAGAACAGCAGTAAAGAGCACTTAGCTGAAAACATGCACAAAATTCCATCACTCCCTTGATGGAAAACTCAGATGAAACAGAAAGCACTTTCATGAAGTACTTTCTTAAGATAGTTTAAAAATTGGAGTGTAAAGATAGAGGCCATGTGTGGTGTATATTAAGACAGAAGCCATGAGAGCTGTAATTCTCCGGGCACTTACTTCGTGTTAAGAAAGAGACCACGCCGTTTAGAAGCATGGTCCGCCGAACAGCCAGCAACACTTAGGAAGGCCTTCCATGTTTGAGTTGTGCCCTTCACCACTCCACGAGGTACCATGCATACGAATTATAACAAGCCCAGTGGCTCTGAGTGTGGGAAAGTCCAGCAGCCCTATACCCAAGACCGCTACTAGTATCCCACTCACTGAGGACATTACAATTTGGTGATTTGGTTCAAACTTAATGCAGCTAAGTGGGCATAGAGCTGGGATATCACCCAGAGCTTCCCCCCCCCAACCCCACCCCTTAGAGTCCTTCATTCTTCTTTGCTGCTCTTAGCTCGCTCTGTCCCAGTAAGTATCTGCTCTCAGGGCAGAGGAGCAAGCTGATTAAGTCTGCAAGGCCGCATGAGCCTGGTTTATATGAAATCTGCCTTCACGGGCAGCTCAAAGCCAGCCATTTATGATTTGGTGCTATTAGCACTTTGATGGTGGCTATCACAGTCCAGTCCATCTTGAGGGGGATATGTTTTAAATGCATATGTTTAAATAAACAGATTCCATCAGAATGCGCATTGATTCTCTCTTCAGTACCCTTATTCATCCTGTTTGTCCAGCATGTACTGGAAAAATAAAATTGCTTCTGAGAAACAGTACTTGGTTCAGCCTGACCACACTGAGTTGTCTCTATCTTCGTGGGAGGAAAATTCCAAGTTTTTCAGGGGAACTCTAGCAAGAGTAGTATGTAAATTAATTTTGGTTTCAAAAGAAATAGCAGGAATTATTCAGGTAAAAAAAAATGCTTATGTTAAAATGGTGCAACTGGCGCATTTTATCAGTGTGACCAGTTATGTTTTCTAAACAACAGCTGCTAGAAAAATGTACACAAGAAATGTGGCAGACCTGAGCAAGATGTAATTTCTGTTTCTAGTCACTGTGTGTGTTTTTCCTGGTCATTACATCTCTCCAACCACCCTCCCCACCAGGATGTAAGGTTTTGCTTAAGTTGCAATGTCATAGTTAAATGAGGCACCTGCTCTTGCTTGACTGAGCCTGTATGAGCCCAAGCTATGAATATTCTCAACTGGTTTGGGAGGCAGCATTGTGACTATTAGCCATTGCTAACATGTTTTCATCTACTGGCATTAGCATGGGGGGAGCAACTATTTATTCTTGCATTGTGTGATACCATGTTCTAATGACAAGGAGCGAAAATGACATAGTTCTGGCATGAAGAGACCTTGGCTTCAAAGCCGACAAGTGCATGTGAAACTCTGGGCAAAGAAGCTGAGCTCTGGTTGTCCTAGTTTTAAAAATAAGAATGATATTTAAATAATAAATATTATTTAATTAATTTTAAATAAATATTATCTAATTAAATATTAAATAATTTTTTAAAGCTCAAAGATAGTTCAGAAGGTTCCCTAAGTTATTATGTACATAAAATATTTGGCAAGTCTTTTTCTTAGTGGACACTGAATTATATATATATATCATAATCATCATCATCACCATCATCATATTGCATTAATCTATTCTGTGCCCTGGATAAGGAATGATTTGCCTATATAATTTTACTATTTTAAGGCTAGCTGGTAATTTTGCAAGTGACCTTTGGTTGTGACAACTACTGTATATATGTTATAATAGACTCAAAGAGCTAAAGGTAAACTTGTTTCTTTGAATGTTAATTCATATCATTTCTTTCCAGAGAATTTGGCTCTGGTGAGTATCTGTGTAGCCCGCTTTAATTACCTCATTAGGCTCATTCAATTTGAGGAATTTTCACACCACTTTGAAGATGGCAACAGTTACAGAAAACTGTAAGGTGTGTTCCCTGCCTTCAAAAGGAGCTGGGAAAGGACAGGATTTTGTTTGTTTATTTTCTGGAACAGCGCTGAAATACCAAAGGAAATACGTCTGACTCACACATTCCCTTTGGGCTTCTTATGAGATAATCTGTCACCCCCATAAGATTGAGCTGAGGGCAAGCCTGTAAGGCATTTTTTTTTAATTAGTGATTGATGGGGAAGGGTCCACCTCATTGTGAGGGGGACTACTGGACTAGTGATCCTGGGTTCTATAAGTGGGCTGACTGAGCAAGACATCTGGAGCAAGCCAGCAAGCAGGAGTCCTCCATGACCTCTGCATTAGCTCCTGACTTACCTCAGTCATGGACAGTGATGTAGAAATGCCAGCCAAATGAACTTTTTCTTTATAATAATAATAATAATTATTATTATTATTATTTAATAAACAATTAAATAAACAAAAGGCTAATCGGTCCTCTTCCATCACAATGAAGAGGAAGATGAAGTAGTGGATCCCAATGTCAGTTGGAACAGAGAATGACAGGGTTGGCTACTTCACTGGCAGAGCCAACTCACCAGCCCACCCATTCATTCAGTAACAGGGAGGAAGCCGCCCCTCAACTGTGTGTGGATAACCAAATTCCAGGCAGGGCAGCTTGGCGTTTAATATCATGCCGTTTCTCTAGAGGGTTCTGCTCCCTTCCTCCCCCTTCTGCCTGTTCTATTATGCAACTCTACTGTCCATCTCTGGCTTGACAAAGTATTTGTTTCTGCACTGATGTCCAGGTTTGAGCCCTCCCTCTGTCCACAGGACACATTGCTGGGTGAATTTTCCATCAACGGAGAAAAGGCTGCTTTCTCCACAGTATGAGTCTGTTGGCTAGAAAATGCTTTAAAGAAACTTCTGGGTTCATTTTCTTCCAAACTCATTGCTTGCAGGCATCTGGCTCTCATTCTTTCTCCCTTATGCTCCATTTCTTCTTGTTTCTGTATTCTCTATTCCAGACTACCTTACGTGTGGATGTGCATACTCAGACAGGCCTGTTAGCCTCCTAATATGTGTATGCCACAAAGATTTGTCCAGAAATTTCCAGTCCAAAACACTGTGTAATGTTTGTTGAAAGACACATTCAGTGTCTGGTTTAAAGCAATCATGCTATTTTAAACTTAAGTGGAAAGGAAGTTGTATGTGGTCTTTCCTTTTTCAACAAGGAAAAATCCATACTATACATATTTTACATAAAAGCAGACCTATTTTTCAGAAAATAATAATAGAACGCAACAAACAAATAGCTGAATCAACACCAGTCAAGTCTAGTCTCTTTGACATTCATTCATTCAGAATGAAGTGTCATCAACTTCCTCTGCGATACAGCAAATAGCTTTTTTGTATTTATGTAAATGTATACATATGTATTTTTTAATAAAATGCAGTTACATCACTCTACCTCTGTCCTTTCTCTAATACCTCCCATGCACCCCATCTCCCTCTCAAATTCATGATCTGTTATTATTGAATTATTTTTATTACTATGTATGTAAATGAATGAACTTATGCACACAGACTGCTAAGTCCATTTAGGGTCCCTTGTATATATGTATGTTTTTAGGCATGAGCACTTGGTATGTATCACCAGGATGTGGGCCCATCTCTCGTGAAGAATAACTTTCCCTCTCACTAGCCATTAACTGCCTATAGCTCTTCATCTACAGCTAAAAACCTGTAAGATTCGCCCAACTGACACTGGCATGTCAGTTGGCCTTGAAATTATTCAGATCTTGGTTAGGCAGCCATATTGTTGAGAATTCATGGGTATGGCTGCCTTTTCCTATTTATGAGATACAATCTCACAGCAGATTTCTGGGTCTTCTGCACCTTACTCTGTTTCTGCCCCCTCTTCTGGGATGTTCCCTGAGCCTTAGGTGTAGGGCTTGTGTTATAGATGTACAAATAATTTTTCTTCTTGATTCAGCAAGAGATTAAAAAGAGACCTTTTTTTTTCCTCCCCATCAAAGTATATACTTTTGTTTGTGTAGTAGTTAGTGTTTATCTTTTTTTTCCTAGCCCCTGCTCATAGCCTGAAGAAAGTGGGATAGAAGGAATAGAGAGGAAGAGAACAATGACTGAATACCTTGAAGGTGAAACCTTACTTCTAGGCAGTTCTGAAGCAGCCTTTGCATAGGAATGTGTGGCTGAAACACATCCCTTTACAAGCCTCTTGTTTGAAACTTTTAGATCCTCAATTGAACAACTTCACAGTGTGGGGTGTCAGGGGTCAGTAGGAGGTTCCCTTTGGCCCTTTCTCCACCCATTCTCCTAAACCACCTTATCAGTTGCTTCTGCAATCTGGGACCCTGTATAGATAAGTGATTTTGTCCCATTAGGTCATTTCGCTGCATGGAAGCCTGGCCACAAGTTTCATTTAACCTATTTTTATAAGAGCCATAACCTATGCATAACAGAACCAACCATATCTGATCCAGCTAATGCATTTAATACAAAGCCTACAATACAGATATTAGTACTTCACAGGAAGGCTTTCCACGTGGGGCAGAGTAAATGTCTCTAATAAAACAGTGCTCTGCCCTCACCCAACTCCACAATGCAGAAGATAAAGTATATTCTGGCAGAAGTATTAAATAGCAATATTATGTGCCACATGATTGAGCACAGGAAGAGCAGTGACAAGAGGGAAGAGGCCAGCATAGGCCACAAAAATCAAGGACAAAGGAGGCTTTGAATAACAAGTGCCTAGAGTGACTTTGAATTGTGGTGCCCTTGTAGAGGTTAACTGGTTTTGCATCTTGCTTCCATGTTGCTGGAGCTGGAAGAATCGGCTCTCTATTTGCCTTGAGTACTGTAAATTTTATGTGTGTGTTATCTCTAGGTTGTGGTTCTTCATACTGAAAGAAAAATATGTTGTCTTTTTTTTTTTTTTTTTTTTTTTTTTTTGATGTGGGCGAGTGGCATTGTGGGTGCAGAAACAAAGCATGAGTTTGGAATGCGGGAGTGGAAGGGAGGCAGATGGGGCTGGAGTGTGCTTATTCCTTTTCCGTGTCAGTTCTCTGGAAGGCATTATTGACAGTGGAGGTTGGACAGTTTCTTGCTCTGAGTTTGTAACGCCCTCTGAAGACAAACCCTTGCTGTGCTCTGCGTACCTTTTTGCGCCCTGACGTGAGATAAGAAATGAACTATTTACACAGCAAATGTGGAAGGAAAAATTTTGAGCCCACGCTCATCCTCCTAAGCAAATACGGTTGTCATGTTTCTGTGGGCATAGGTGTGGAACACTACTGAGCACAAAATAGGCCATCAGTCATGTGATATCAATATACAACCTTCAGATGGACGGACAGGTAGGATAATTATTGACACCACGAAGTTGACTCCTTATAATATTATGTCTCAAAACTGTGAATGAGAGGGATAAATAAGGCTGAGTGTGTCTGACTTATTTCTCTGACTCTTCTGGATAGAGCTTCAGACTATGCTCATGGCTTTTTCTGATGCTGGCACCCTCTTTATGCCTTGCTGGCCTCTGAAATTCATTTCTGGATATAAAGCTCAGAGCAGGTGGACCGTAAAGCTTTGCTTATTAGCTACAGTGGGAGGGAGAGTATGGATGGCCCTAGCCCTCAACTAGAAGTTAGTCCATCCAATTCAGGACAGTTCCCTGGGGGCTTCTCTTCATCTCAACCGAGAAGTAACTTGGATCTAAGGAAGAAAGCTGCTATTAAAATGCACCAGGCTTCACAACTTGAAACACTGTCATCTTCGTCAACAGCTCCCATTTCTCACTTTTTCTTGATCCGACTTCCTCTGCTTCTATGACCATGACTACTTCAGATATATTTTATACAAGGGATCCTGTAATATTTGTACTTCTATTTCTGGAATATGTTAGTATAATGCTCTCCAGGCTCATCCAAGTTGCCATAAATGACATAATTCCTCATTTGGGGGCGAATAAATATCCCATCGAAGCATGTACCACATTTTTTCTTGCCATTCATGGGCTTTTGAGTTACTTCCATATCCTGGTTACTATGAATCATGCTGAAGTGAGCACAGGGGTACAGACACCTCCTCAAAACCCTAATCTGAATTCTTTGGAATGCATTCACAGGGGTAGGGTTACTGTATCACGAGGCAGCTCTACTTTCAGTGTCTGAGAATTGCCAATTCACATTCTTAACTACAGTTCACAAAGGTTCTCTCTTTTTTGTAGCAGCCTCTAAATTTGTCCTTTAAAAAAAAAAACCTTCCTACTTAAGGAGTGACACCTCATTCTGTTTCCATTTACATTTCTCTGATGGATTAGTGATATTTGGTCCCTTTTTGTATGCCTGCCTAGAATTCGTGACTCTTCTCTGCACAAACTCCTCTTTGATGCATTTACCTATTTCTTCATTAGGACATTAAGGTTCACTTTGCCACTGAGTTGTGGGATTTGCTTGGTTTTTTTTTTTTTTTTTAGATTGCATTTTTATTGTTTTGATTGTATTTCTTCTTTGCTATGTGGAAGCTTGCTAACTTGATGTATTTGACTTGTCTATTTTTTTGGTTTGTTTTTATTGCCTGTGATTTTGGGGCCATATCCAAGAAATTGCTGCCAATATGTTTAGAGTATTGATTGTAGTGATAGTTTCACAGTGTAGACCTATTTCCAAACTCATCAAGTTGTGTAAATTAAATAAAGACAGCCTTTTGCATGTCTTCATACCTCAGCAACATGGTTTCAGAATGCACCAATAAAAATGGCATGCACATTAGTATGTAGTAAATGTTGAGAAACCCAAGAACCTAATACCGAGTGCTGCCTGGGATCCCCAGCAATCATGATCCCTGAGGTCATGTGTATATATATGTGTGTGTGTGTGTGTGTGTGTGTGTGTGTGTGTGTGTGCGCGCACGCGCACACGAGCAAGTTCCAGACTCTGCAGTGGCCTCCAACCTACCTCCGTTGTAGCAATGGCCTGGAAGAGCAGATGGCAGCCACGCAGGAAGACAGCATCCAGAGACTTAGCAAAATCAGACTATCTTCAACAGTGTCTCATAGAAACACGTCGTGCCTGGAGTTTTCCGGCCCCTATTTGTGATCAGGACGCCCTTGCTGTTTTCGTATACTTCAGTTCGTAAGATGCCAAAATGTAGTTTAGGCTGGGTAGAAAAGTCAATCGTGTCTTCAATTAGTAGAGAATTAATTGGAGATGAGTATGACATCATGGTGTCTTATTCCATTAACATAAAGAGTAAGAGAAATATAAAAGCACATTCAGACCTATCTCTATCATTTTATATTTCTGAGAAGTAAGAAGTAAGAAGTCATGGCTGTGAAAACTTGCAGTGTCAGGATGAAGATGAAGCACGGATAGCAAGAAGTAAAGATGATTGAGGAGGAGGCAGAAAAGCATATGTATGTTATAATCTATTACCATAAATACTATTTGCTGTATAGGTATGCACTGAATGTTTAATATTTGCACTTTTAAGTTGGAGACAGTCACCCTGAATATAGAATTTCACAATGTAGATGGCAAGCCTGTGTAGTTGTGCACCAAAGCATTTCTCCTTTTGCTTGGGGAGGGCTGCTGGATCATAGTTTCAGGCCACTTGACTTTCAAGTAGACTGGCCAAAAGTCTACATTCCAGCCAGCAGAATGAATGGTAGAAATGGAACCCATTACTGCCATACATAGAAAATAAATCTTCACCCATGATCACACATTCTGTGTCTCTATGCACCAGCATCATTGCTGGTGAACATTCAGGTAAATCACCTGCCAGGGAATGAGGCCCCTGGAGGGAGCCTGGGCCTCTGAGTGCTTTTGTGACCCAGAGGTCTCCTCTCAGCCTACCATGCCTGCCCTGCAATGGACAACAAATGCATGACTGCTGTGTTATGCTAGAGAATTGAGGTTACTGGCCTTCATTGACTAAGACCCTGCATGGCAAAGCATTTTATATGACCCGAAGCAAAATACAAGTGTAGATTATAAATATAAAAAAAGAGTAAAAACATGATTTCCTCTTCTGTACAAATGCTGTGTTTTTGTGCTTGCTTAGCACATAGCCCTAAGCATTCTCTGTCTTCCCTGAACTGGGTAAATGGAGCACTTTCCTCACCTCCTCAGAAATCAGGCTTACTACCTCTGTGAGCCCTATGCATGCCTCCCCGATCCTGAATCCAGTTGTAGCCCTTAAACCCATCCCCAGAGTTCTAGAGGCAATCCCAGGGGTGAGAAGAAAGGAGATATTCCTCCCTGACCACACCCCCTACTCGGTCAAATGTACCCACGACTGAGCCCCCAGCCTGCTTTGTACTCAGCCTTCTCCCTCAATGTGAGTTCACTGTGTGGTCTTCTTTTAGCCCCGGGTTATTTGATTTTCTGCTGTAATTTTCTCCCCAGCACTTTCCTATTTGGTTTTTATAGAATTTATTTTTCCTCTCCTAAGTGTAATTTTTTTGGTATCTATCTTATTTGAATTTCATTTCATGTAATCCTGTCAGTGCATCCAGGCCATTTTGGATGCTAAGCGTGTTGTCTCTTTCCTGACAGCTGGGTATTCATGGTAGAATATAAATATATACTTAACTCCAATGTCCACAACACTTAGAAGAGTAAAACGGGAGTAAAAGCCAGGAGAAGAGATGGGAGCTGTCCACAGCATGGCTCTAATTGGTGCTTGTTCTTGCATCATGACAGCTAGAGGGAAAGCTGGCATTTGGGACAAGCCCTCTGTCCGGCTGCCTCAGGATGCCTTTATTTCTGTGAATCTTCCTCCATCTCCTTTCTTTGTAAAGCTACTTTTTTTGGTCTATGGTCCACCTGGCAGGATATGCCTATTGACTGCCCACAGTCAATGACTATTAGGAGTGGTTCAAAATAAGAGAGAAAACAAGGGCAAGAATGACAGAGATATCGAGAGACAGAGAGAGCAAATGAGAGGAGGAATGGAAGAAGGAAAGAGGGAGACAGACAGAAAGACAGAGAGAGAACAACTCATTTGGGTCCAACAAATAGATTTCAGGGAAGAAAGCCAGATGTGTGAAAATGAGGCTAATGGCTCTCAAAGTTCTAAGAAAATCATTCTTATCAATTACACCTCCCAAAAGATGCACTTGTGGCAAAAGTAAGTTAAACAAGGACTTAAAAACATCAAATGAAAGAAGAGAAAGTGAGGGTAAATGGTTATAATTTAACTTTTCTCGTGCCTAAAGTCTGTAAGTGATAATCACTCAAAGAGCGTAATGGCATCATTAACATATTCTCTTGAATTCAGTTCAAATACACAGTGAATTCACACTAGTTCTCATTTACTATACAAGGTCTCAGAGCAGCCTTTGTTTTGAAGACGTTTTTCAGTCTCTGAGAAAGGAGATACACAACGCTCACACACACAGAGCTCAATGACCACACGAGTAAAGGAGATAATAAGAGGTGAATGGCAGAAGAAGCTACAGCCTGATGAAAGGGGAAGGAATTCCAGACCCAAAAGTAACCATGAGAAGCACTGAGGCCTTCGGGGAAGGATCAGCCCAGAGTTGCTAGAGCATGGAGGAGAAAGTCAGGAAAAGAGGGAAGGGTAGGGTTTTCAAGAGTAATAAATCAAGACATTAGCCTGAGAATATTGGAAGAACTCTGAAGGGTTTTCAGCAACTGAATGACATAGCTAAGCTTTCCACTACAGATCACAATAGCAGACATACAGGAAACAGGTTTAGGATGAAGACAGACTAGGGATGGGAAGGGCATGCAGGAGCTACCACGGTGATCTAGTGAGATGATGATGATGGAGGTCTTAACTGGGTGGAAAGGGTAACGAACGATACAGCACCCAGTTAGCTAGGATTGGGGATATTTCTTATGAATCATAAGCCATACTGGGTGCTTCTCCTGGGCCATTTTCTTCATCCCCAGAGGAGTCCCATAATATCAGGTACCAATGGTACAGATGAGGAAACCAACTTAGAGAGATGACTTTTTACCCAGCCCAAGGTTTCAGTCAGTAAGTGGTGAATGTTGTACTCAAGAGCCAAGACAGAAAATGATCATTAGTAATTAACCACCAATTTAGTGGTTGCAGCTCTGGAAGTGAGGAAACGCAGATGAGAATATTTAAGAGGCCAGTTGTTGAGCTTGCTTCAGTAAGTAGGGGAAAGAAAGCATCCAAGATGACTATGAAGTTTTGAGCACAGGGCTTCAGGGTAGTGAGTGAAGAAGGATTAGATTTTTGTCCATATTAGAAAAAGCTCTTTGGCATTCATTCCAGTTGAAGCATATTACTGGAAGATCCAGTCCTTTGGTACCATGGTTTCTAGAACACTGGACCGTCCGTGCTCAGCAGCTAGGTCATTTCTTCACTTCTTTTCGGCACTGGGCCCTCAGCCGGTATTTCCAGCTGCCTTCTTCACAGCTGCTTTGGTCTCCGTCTCCTAACTTTACGCCATATTCACATTGTCCATCCTGTTCCTTCCATCAGGCCAGCTCTCCAGCAAGGATTCAGTGCTGTCTGTGAAAATCAGTGGGGCCTACCTGCTGTTACTCAGCCTCGTTTTCCTCCTCTTCACAGCAAGCTTTCTCTCTCCTATTGTTCACGGGGTCTCTTCTTCAACCCTAGCCATCCACCCACTCTTGCAGGTGGCTTTGAATGTCAAAAGAACATCATGCAAACTGGAGTTTCTTAACTGGGCTATCCACCCGCTCCATACCCTCTGTTGTTCTTTCTCCTCACTTAGTTTAAATTTAAAAAAAAATGGTGGATCTTTTTTTTCCAAATGAATCTTGACCTATGAGTGGTGTGCCTATTTTTTTAATACATTGTTTAAAATTTATTTGTGGTACAAACTCGTTTTCTTATTTCTTAATCCTTATTGTATCCAGGGAGTACAATAATGCTTGTTAACAAAGCATCCTTTTATGAGGAGGACTAAACTCCACTCATTTCTACCTCAGGACAAAATGAAGTGGGTTAAGCTTCAATCAAGTTCATCTTAATTAGCCCCCAAATGAGGTTGCACTTCCATTTTTCAGCCTCAGCCAGAGAATTGCTGCATTTAAAGAATAATTTTAGCATGTCAGAAAGGCAGAAATTATTAATGTCTCAAAACTTTGTTTTTACTCTGTATTACACATGAACAAGTCTTAAGGTGTTATCAATTATATGATTGTTTCGTACTTAAGAGGTTTGGGGAGAAATTAAATACACACTGCAAATTTAATCCCGCTTTCCAGAATATTAATATGAAAATGTGAAGGAAACCAATGGGATCTTACAGTGCATTAAACGGGGTGCTTTTCCTCTTTGGAGTAATTTCTCCTAGTCTAACATGTAAGCAGTTGTATAGCTTGGTAATTTTATGACTTTCGTAATTGTGTCAAAATCTTCTCTATTGAAAAAAATAACTGCCTTTCTTTTGACAGGGAGCTGGGCCCTGAAATGCTGGCACCTATTTCTCTCTTGGTTTAGGAACTGGCTTTGTGACTTTGCTCAGCCTCTTACTCAAACTATATGCACAGCATCTGTGAAGGCTCAAACCCCAAAAGAAAACAAAAGCCCATGACTAAAGAGGCTTTTCCGAACATGGAATAAAACATGAATCTAGACGTGAGCAAATTAGAATCCATTTCTCGTGTTCTGCCCCAGTAGGAGTTGAGTGAAGAAAACAATTTGTGTGCTCTAAAATGATGGAATATTTCTTTCACCAGACACCCATGTGTGTTAGTATGCACGTTTTCCTTATTCAGTGATGGGATCTCTGTGGATGTGGATTTCAGTGTCTCCTTGCTGGAAACATCAGAGCATGTGTACCACGCCTAAGAGAGTCTACGAAAGTATTTTTGTACTAAAGATGCTCATAGCTTAGGTTTCTATACCTGTATGTGTCTATGTGTATGTGCACGTGTATTTATTTAATGAGAATGAAGAAGACAGGGTTTATGTTTTTCAGTAAATGTGCCAGTTCCTCATCCATGATTGCTAAAATGTACTAAATTCCCTGAGCCTCGGCTCTGCTTTCTACCCCTTATGAAAATGTTATTTTCTTCTTTTCTAAGCTATAACATCGGTGTAAGGTGCCAAATCAACAGCCCAGCAGTCAGGAAGCTGCTTTTTAGCTCCCGTCCTGTAGTACTCCCCCTGGGCTTCTGTGCCAAAGCTGGCTGGGAGCCCTCTAGTTGCAGCTTCCTATTTAATTTGGCTTATACTGTCTTCCTGGTGAATCACTTTACTAGTTTGGGCATGAGTACATACTGATCTTGTATACCAACACAAAAGTTCACACAGGCACAGCACACCCACAGACTTAAGCACAATATGAATGCACTCTGTATCCCCACGCATATGAAAGCATTGTGTGTGTGTGTATATATATATATATGTGTGTGTGTGTGTGTGTGTGTGTGTGTGTGTGTGTGTACATATATATATATATATATAAACTCATGCCCACACACACACACAAATATATACCCACAAACTCAGGCGCACAAATTTAGCACATACTTTATGGTCCATGGATATAGAAGCTTACACGCGTATATAACACAAACCTCAAGCACGTAGTCACCCTATACCCCTATACATATGTACATCCATATATGCACACATACAACTCAAGTGCACGCGCACACGACATCTTCACGATTATACGAACACACATGCGTATGCACACCCATACAATGTGCATGCACAACTGCGCATGGATACATGCTCGCCATAGACATGTGTACGCACACATTTGCACATGCGTGAAGGCATTTCCACACACCCTCGTCGGAGCCCTTCTCGCCTCTCACCGATCTTCTCATTTCCTCTCTCCTCATCCACAGTCCTAATACTGAGGCCCCCCTGGTATAGTCCAGAGCTGTTATGGATATGATGTCTCTGGTGACAAGGCCTGGATTTATCTTTTCACAAGGTGAATAAACAGTGCTGTGTGCAAGGTGTGGAAGTTTTCATAACCTGACTGAGCAGAGGAAACATCAAATCATTGAAGCTTAACCCTAAGGAAGCAAGGGTCATCTTGGCCTTGCCTTCTGACACTTTGCTGTCAGTGTTGTAATAAGTGAGGGGCACCGAATTGAACATTTCACAAAGCCTTCTCTCCACCAGCAGGGTTGTAACCGTATGTAGGGATTTCCATGTGCTCCCAGACACTTTTTCTCTATGGTTACTTTGTGAAAGAATCTGGGTTTTTCATGTCCTAGCACTGAGCCACAGTACTCTGCAGTGCTGCCCTGTTCTTTGTGGAGAGCTGAGGCAAGGGTATTTTTTTTAACATTTTCAATTTTTCTTTATTGTAAATTAGTGAGTTGCCAGAGGATACAGTTGTCTGTTTCCCTATAGCGTCCCTTGCCTATGAATCAGACTAGACACTGTTCCCTTTATCTTCTGTTCTGTGTTGATTTTCCATTGTACATGTATATTCACTTATTCACTTAACATTCTGATTGTAGCTCCCTCCTCCCCTCCTGATCCCATCATTCCTCCCTCTTACCCCTATTCTCCCTCTCCTACTCCTCAGAAAAGGGGGTCCCCAGCACATCAAGTCACATCAGGACTGAGTGCATCTTCTACAGTGGCCTGACAATGCAGCCCCACCAGGAATAAGTGACCAAAAAGCAGGTAGCCTAGTCCATGTCAGAGATAGCTCCTATTTCCTTGCTAGGCGACCCACATGGAGCCTTAGCTGCCCATCTGTTACATCTGTGTAGGAGCCCTAGGTCTAGTCCATGCATGGCCCTTGGTTAGTTGGCTTTGTTGGTCTTCTTGTGAGCTCCTGACCCTTCCAGGTCCTTCTGTCCTTCCCTGCACTGTTCCACGAGCCTCCCTCTGCCTATTGTTTGGCTGTATCTAGGTGGAGCCTCTTCGAGGGCAGCTATGCTAGGCTTCCATCTGTAAGCATAGCAAGCAGAGTATCGTTAATAGTGTCAGAAGTTGGCTCTCTCCTATGGGATGGGTCTCAGGTTGGGCCAAACATTGGTTGAACATTCTCTCCATCTCTGCTCTATATTTATTCCTGCACATCTTGTAGACAGCATAAATGTTGGTCAAAGATTTTGTGGGTGAGTTAGTGTTCCTCTTCCTTCACTAGGAGTCCTGTCTAGTTAGAAGGTGTCCTCTTCAGTCTCTATGACCCCTGCTACTAGGAGTCTCAGCTAAAGTCACCCCCATATCCTCCCAGAGGGCTACCCTGTGGAAGTCTCCAGCTTGTCACAGAGATGCCCCTGCCCACGGTTTTTCTCCTCTCTGCAGGGCTTTTGCCCTCCTGCCCCAAATGAGGGTGGAAATCAGACCTGAGCCAAGGGTATTTTAAAGTTGCTTCCTCTGATGCCAGGAAGAAAGTGACATGTCTGGAGGTCTTGGTCCCTCACCAGTGGAGGTCTTGGTCCCTCACCATGTATTTCACCTCTGATCTCTTTTGCTTCTGTTTGAAGCACTGAGAAAGTTTGTTAGGCGTGTTCTTTGAAAATCAGAGCAAGGGATCCCTGTCTCTTGACTGAGTTACTCATGTTCTTTGTGTCCAGCCTTCTTGTTTAGGATTCCCAGGCTTTAAGCACAGTACTTTCTCACTAACAGTACAGAGACGAGAAATTGCTATTCAGGAGTTAACCCTGGGCTACAGCTAAATGTGTTCATGGACCATAAGCAACACTTCGGTGCATCTATGTGTCACATACGCGATGGTAATCCCATAACGTTTTCTGCTTGGCTTTTATTGGTTTTGATGTTGTTTGTTGCTGGGGATTGGATCTAGGCACATAAAAAATACATGCTTACTGTTAAGCTATTTTTAGCTATCCCCTGCATATTTCAAATTTTATGTTTGCATATTTTTTTTTTCAGTCTCTTAAGACTGTGATAAAGTTGCAAAATGGCTTGTGACTTATCACTGGGGTGAGGTGATGTTGTCTTAATTTTGCTTAATTTTGTTTCTGTTGCTGTGATAAAATTTTCTGATATATATATTTTTTCTGATATATATATATATATATATATATATCCAATGAAGTCACTCAGCAAGAGTTTGAGATGACTGGTCATATTCAATCCATAGTCTGGTAGCAGAGAAGGGTGTGTTACACACTTGCTTTCAGGTCATTTTCTATAGATCCAGTGATTCAGGATCTTCTGCTTACGATGTTCCTACCCACGGTGGACATGTCTCTATACCTCAATTACTATAATAGAGATAATCCCAAGCCCCCACCAACGTGTTCACAGGCCAACCTGGTCTAGGCAATCCCTGACTGAGACTTTCTTCTTGAGCATTTCTAGGTGGGATCAGGTCAGCAATCAAAACTAGCCATCACAGATACCATACAGCACAAGGCACTCCTCCGTGTCTTTGGTGGTGCTGGAATAAACACGCCTGCTACACTGCTAGCCACGTGGATGCATAACTTGAATGACGGTGTATAGTAATAATCTTCGATAACACATGACTGCGTTTCCGCTCTGCATTCTTATTTTTAATTCATATTTTACAGTGTGCTCCTTCACCACCTATTAAAAAGTTGTTTGCCGTGAACAGTTCCTTACACGGCAACAGCATTTAGCCTCATGCACCTTGTGTTAAGTTCATCTCCTGGCTACATCAAGAGGCCGTATGGAGTGACTAGCCTACATCACGTACTTTTGTGTGAATTCACTCTGAGATGGCCGTATACTGACAAGAAAACCTAACAAGCACATTTTCTCAGAGTGTGTCCTCCTCACTGAGCCATGTGGGGCTATCATAGGAAATGGCTTTTCTCACTGAGTCTGAGAGATGAAGGACGTCAACTTCAGAGGCAAGCCTAGGGAATGTCTGCAAGCTCAAAACCTTGGAGGGTCTTAGGGTTTTCCTTTGCATACTACATCGACCCCGTCTCCACTCCCAGAGCACATCCTGCTGGAGCTCTCTCTGCCGCCCAACGCTGCAGCAGTACGTACAGAGAGGAGGAGGATCTAGAAGCCATGATAGGTGAGAAACTGGCTTCTAGGATAACACACTGAAGGTCTAAGGGCTGTGTTCAAACCTACTCCCCAGCTTCTCCAAATGAAAGATTCCGTCTCTGTTGTTAACAGGACTCAGGGTGAGTCTTTAGATATGGAATAGACTGGGACATAACCCCTGACCTCAAAGATCTTGTAGTCTCAGGGGGAAAAAAAAAAAAAGCTGGAGAGATTTATAGTTTCACATACCTGGAGTACAGGATAGAACGGGAAATGATGGAGAAAGCCGAGGTGAGGAGACCTGGAGAAACTCAGCTTGGCACAATGAGCCAGGACCATGTTGTCTTGACAACGGAATGGAATTGGTCAAAATAATGCAACTGGGATGATGGTTCCAAGCAGAGAAGAACATTTCTGTAAAACGTAATGACCACCCATCTCTAGATATTTTCAGGGCATCTTCACTGGGGATGCTGCTGCTAGAAGCCCAGATGATAAAGGCCTAGAGAGGCCATGGCAGCCTGTTTTTAGATGTCTTGACCCACGATGTATTTTGACTTTACGGTTGTTAAAGACAGAAATTTGTCACCAAGTTCAACAAAGATCATTAGTAGTAAGGAAGCATTTCTGAAGATACCACAGTTATAACCATTTAAAATGTCAATTAATTTCATACACTTTTCCATACGGTGGCTATGCACTAAGAATAAGTGAAGTAACTCTAAGTTTCTTCGGTTTGTTTTTCAACTTGTTTGTTTGGGTTCTGGGACTAGACAATTAGGCCAGAACAGCTGGCCAATGAGCTCCCTGTGGCCACCTGTCTCTGATTACCAAGCCCTGAGATTATGAGCACATAACACCATGCCTGCCTTTTTGCGTGCATTGTGGAAATTGAGCTCAGGTCTTCGTGCATGAGCAGTGGGACTTGCTTCACTGAGTGAGCCATCTCTCCAGCTCTTCCACTTCCTTAAGCAGTCCCTTTCCATCATTTCAAAGAGGGATCTATTTTAAAGAGAGAATGTGGACATCAGTGACTGAACACATTTCTCCTGTTGCTGGGACCGAATGGGTAGTGAGCTCGGAGTGAGGGAAAATTCCTCTCGGCTGTTGAACACACCCACATCCAACAACGTGTTGCCAGTTTGGCGGCCTGCTGGCCCACACAGGAACGTGACCCTGCTCTTCCCACGGTAGCCCAGGAACACAGAGTGTATGGCGGTCCTTTGTAGTGAAAACAGTCGCTCCTGTCATACTGCCTTGAGTACAAGGCCCGTGGGGTCGATGATAACGGGAAGGCTGGATTTGGAGGGTCCCAAGCTGTCTCTTTAATATTCATGCCTTCTCTTCTGTCTGCCTCTGCTTTCATCTCCCATACCTCCTTGTCCTGTCACATCTTTGGAATACACATCACTGCAGCACCTTTCATTTGAGAGTTTACACCAAGACCCGAGTTTTTTCATCAGCAACAGACTAATGCCAGTTGGAATGGAATTAACAGCCATTTCACTCATTGGCTTTTACTGTCAATATTTATATAACGTCTAGATTATGGCCCTCTGGGTCAGGAGACCCTTAGAATGGGATATGTGCCAGGGGTGAGAAGGGTAGGAAGTGACTTCTTTCCCTAAAATAAATAAATAAACAAACAAACAGACATTGTGCTTTATTTATGTTTTTAATAAGTGAAATGAGTTGAGCAGCTTCCAATGAAACCGCCAAAAATAAAATATAGGTCTTGGCTTTACTTGAGTCCTGGGAATCCAATGGAGAGTGGGGTGAATGGGAAGATCTGCCAACTCTGTAAACTCCCTTTTCCAAAGCAAACCATTACCTTGTCCATGATCCAGAAATCTGGAGAGACAGATCGATAAGAAGTCCTCCATGATATCTAGCAAGTAGCATTTACATATGGCCCTATTTGCTCAGCTTTTGCATGTTTTCCTGCCCCACCAAGACTCTGCTCCATGTTTGTTTTTTTTTTTTTTACCTGACCTTCAACTTAGTATTTCGAATGCTTCTCAAGCTCAACCCCAAACTGATACCACCTCCCTGATTTGAAATTCTCCAAGATGACTTAGAAATAGGTTGAACATATTCTCACAAACTAAAATAACCTGAGTTGCATTTGAATGATTTTATCAGCACATTCTTCATACGCTGAATTATTTGCCTCCTTGAATACTTATTCATTTCAGCAAGAATGCTATAGTTTTATGTCATTCATCTCTTTTGAGGTTTTTATTAGTGTTTAAAATACAAAAGTCCCTTTTTTTTTTTTTTTCTGTTTCTCAAGGAAGCAGTACTTTCCCTTCCCGGCTGATGGACTTAGCAAAGGAAATGAACATGACCTTCAGTATGAGCTCCAGATAATAATCAAAGCTGCATGACTGACAGGCTTTGTGCCCTTGGTGCCCCTCTCTGAGCCTCAGTTTCTTAATCTTCAAGTGCAGATTAAAAGGAACAAAGACAGTGATGTCTGTGGGGCAGAAACTGTCCATTTGCTTAGACACTACTACCCTAACCTCATTTCTGAAACAATATAATGTACTCCAAGTGTGACTCAGAAGGTCTTTGGCCCTTGTTTGTAAACTGACTCCCTAGCTTCTTGTCTTTTGAGATGTTGGCACCATTAATCCCCAAAAGCATTTTTAGATTAAATCTGTGATTTTTCAAGGTCTAGGCCAGTCTAAAAGTCTGAACATCTAGCATTCATGTATTAATTCAGTCTTAGATGTACTGTCACAACTATTTCCTGGCCCAGTGAGACATGTTGACCTCCTCACTTGTAACCTGGAGACTTGAACTCCCTCTGCAGAGAAAAGCTGGCAGGGCCTGGGACTGGGTTGCTTTGCTTAGCTTATTAGGCGATAAATTTTGTCCTAGTCCTGAACCTCATAGAAAGGCTGGTGAGGGACGAGTCATAGTCGTTCTGTGGCTCAGTCTGTATCTCTATGAGAGGGCTCTCACAACAATGCCCTCTCTCTCTACAAAGCAGTATACATGAAGTCACTAGGAAGAGTCTCTTGGGATGGTGACACTGAGGACAAGCATTGGTGGCATTGCAGAGCCCCAGGCTTGCCTGATCCTCCGTAAGGAACGAGGCTAACCTCGCAGTGTCTTGGACAGGACACGAGATAATTGGTGTCTCGAAATACTGTATCCATCGTATGGTGGGAAAATATGAGTTTATATATGAGGATTTATGCAAAATTTAGGAGAAGCCAACTTTCAAGCATCACCAAGCAGGCTCCAGTTAGGAACGTGTGTAAACTACCTCTATGGTTTGAATTCATTTCTTTCTTTCTTTTTTCCTTCTTAACCATCTGTCAATCTGGTTACCATTGATGTTTCTACCTTCTGAGTCTCAGCTTCCTTAATCTGTACCACGATGAGACTCCTTCCCTTTTCATCTTATTTGCATATGGATTCAAGACAAATTTTGTAGAAGACTAGCAAACAGTGGGGATGTGGAGTCCCCAAAGAAGTCCTGATGATTGTTTCTAGCTTTCCTAGTCCTGAGGCAAGTGGCGCTTCTTTACGTAGCGTGGCATCCTTATGTTGTTACGTATGAACCAAAGAGAGGTGAAGGAATTCACCGAAGAGAGCAAGAACAGGTTGGAAATGCAGTGAAATGGAAGAGAAGAAGGAAACTGTTGGGGGCGGGGAGGGGAGATCCCGTTGCTCATAAAACTGCCAATAGAACCAGTTTTTTTTTTTTTTTAGATCAACTGGCCTACACGTTTATGAAGCCCCCGCGATACCATATCCTGTCCTTGAATCAACACCCCTGGCTTCAGTAGCATGTTGCAAAGGACTAAGCAGAAAATATGCTCTTTGGGGACAAGAATTAAGATTTTTTTTTGAGACGGTGCTAGGGTCTGAGGAAATGTCCTAAGGGTTTGAGTTCAGAGGATCCTGGAGAGCAGAGGGAAGCTTTGAACATCTGGAGCTGGGTTTCCAGAGGGAGAAGCTGTGTTTCTGAAGAGGGGAAAGGTGAGATGAATGTTTGATGAGCTGAGCATGAGTGCAGAAGGACAGGCAGTAGATAGCCTGAGTGCGGCTGGTGCTTAAGCATAGTGTTTCCGACTAGAAGACAGTATAAAATCACACAACCAAAACATTTGCAGTAGGCTATGCAAAACAGAGTTTTCTGCCTGCTCGAGCAGATCTAGAATACTGGTTCTCAGCCAAGTGGCAGTGTTGCCGAACCCCTAGCCACATCCCACTGTCCCAGAGAGCTTTGGTTGTGTCGAAAGGCAGTTTTGTTGTTGTTGTTTTTGAATGGCTGGGTATTACTGTCATCCAGCGAATATCCTACAGGGAGACTGCTAAATGACCTAATTGTATACAGGATGGTCCTGATTTACCCATCGCTGAAGGCAGAGAAATCCTGGCCCAGAAGGTCAACCATGAAGGTTGAGGAGCCTCGCTCAAAAATAGCCTCTTAAAGTGAATTCTACCGACACAGTTTTGGATGGCATTCATGGTCAGCATGTTTGCGGGCCCCACGTGCATGGATTCAACCAGCCAAGGAGATGGAAACAGTGGACATATTCACATGGAAAATATAAGCGTATCACCAAACTTTACAGATGGATTTAACCTGGGCAGCACTTCTGTCACTGTGTCTTAAACGATACAGTGCAACTGTTTGTGTATTCCTTCTGTGTTAGGTATTGTATGTGGTCACCAAGGATGCCAAGCTCCTGGGAAGATGCACGTCGGCTCTGGGAAAATATTGTCAAGATGTTGCGCCCATAAATGTTGGTCTCAAAGGAACTCCCTGGAACCAGTCCACTACAAATTTTGAATGACTGTATTTTCTGTAGGGGATATTGATACGGTTCTTCAATAAGGGACATTCTGAGTTCGAATCATTTGGTGAAGCTCTGTTTAGTCAGTTTTCATAAACTTGTCTATTGCCCAGTATTCCCAAAGAGAAGGCATTACCAAACCAAATTTTTTCACAAGGTGACCCTGCACATTAACAGTGTTCCATAAACATGGACTAATAGCTTCTAACCTACTATTTTTCATATGAATTACTTTTGATTGGAATACTACTAGTTACTTATAAGATAATAGTAGACTTAGCTGACCTTAAGCTTGATAACAAACAAAAACAGTGAAAAACAAAATTGAACCAAGCCTACTTTAAAAAAATATATGTATTTAAGATACACACACACACACACACACACACACACACACATATGTAAAGAAAACATGGTGAAAGAGAACCTAGCCAGGAAGTTTGATGGGTGATGAAACCAAAGAATGTTCTAGTTCCTAGTTCGAGCTGTAGTGATAAGCTAAGAGGTCTCATCTGTATGCCAGGATGTGAGTGCAGCTTTTTCCTTGGAAGGCATTCAATGCATTTGTTGGAGTGAATTTATTGTGGATACTTAAGGGAGCCTCCCCACCCCCTCTTATAAGTAAGTAGTTACAGCAGATGCCCGCGTCTGATTGCTGTATTTGTAAACGGATTCTGCTCGCCTGCATTTCTTCCTCTGAAATATTGCGTTTATTTATTTCGGTGCATCTTCTTAGCCAACGCATTCAAGAGAGAACGAGAATAATGTATACTCCTTGGTTGAATGGGAGGCCATAATTTAAGTAGAGATGTTGGGCTAATATTAGCACTTTTGAGTGAAAGTAGAAGCTCAGAGGAGAGAAGGTGGTGATTTATTATTGTTTGCACGCTATACCACTGCTTTAAATTTCCTTAGTTACTTGCATGTAATATACATTACTCAGAAGACTAAGAAGCCGGGCATGTGCTGTGCTAGGACGAAGCCCTACAATAAACTACAACAAATGGCAATTTGGTGGGAAACAAGCATGCATATTGAGCATATAAACCCCGGCATTTCAGTTCCCTAATTACTTCAACTTTTAAAAGCATGTTAGTGTGCCAGCTTTCTCTGAATCTGCTAGGCTGTAAGACTGAGAGTCTTGCAGGCCTGAAGGCTTTTTGTCCATTATTTTCTTGAGGTCACGCCTAACTTCAGTTTCCATGTAGAGAGAAATTCGTTCTTATAGTCCACTATTGTCATTTAAGAAAAATTATAAGCATATTGTACCACTAATAAATATCGGTGAAACATTTCAGAGGGTTTTCCATTTGTGACAAAAGCCACAAAAAATCTTGGGTATTAATTTCACCATTGCTGTTGTGACCGATTGCCACAAATGTTGGCTTTAAACTATACACACCTATTTATTTATTTATTTATTTATTTGTTTGTTTATTATTTATTTATTTAGCTATCTATTTATTTATTTAGGTTTTTCAGGGCAGGGTCTCTCTGTGTTGCCCTGGCTGTCCTACAACTCACTCTGTAGACCAGGCTGGCCTCAAACTCACAGAAATCTGCCTATCTCTGCCTCCAGAGTGTTGGGATTAAAGGAATGCACCATCACTGCCTGGAACAGCATCTCTGCCCTTCTCCTTACATAAACTGGACATATTTAATGTGGTTGTGGTTCCACACGCAGAAATGGAGTTACATAGGGCAAAAATTGAGGTGTTCGAAGGCATCTCAGACATATGGCTTTTATTTTTTTCTTTTGTCAGCATCTACAGCATCTACATTCATTGAGCTAGAGCCCTTTCTCTGTCTCCCACATGCCATGAAGGCATTTTTTCCCTTTGGCCTTCTGTTATTTACCGTATTTTGTTTGAATATAGCCAGGCACATTTCTCCACTGAGGAGAATACCTGGATAATCCAAGAGAATCTCTCGTCTCTAGCAGCAATACCCATGGGGCTAATCAGTAATCAAGATCTGTGCCCCTGTTGCTATTCAATATAACAAATTCCCAAATCTACAAATGAAGATGTGGTTATATTTGGGAGTTCATTATTCTCCCTAGCATGCCTTGGGTCCCATTTCCAATATGACCTGAGAGAATGATTCCCC
Organism: Psammomys obesus; assembly: GCF_907164565.1. Taxonomy (NCBI): domain Eukaryota; kingdom Metazoa; phylum Chordata; class Mammalia; order Rodentia; family Muridae; genus Psammomys; species Psammomys obesus. Next base: position 13,549,171 of record NW_026588752.1, on the reverse strand, counting down.
CAAATCAGATAAATATATTTCATAATGTTTTTTTTTTTAGACCCGTTACCTGTGACTGCTTTAGCTTTGAAATTAAATTAACCCAGACACAAAATTTTCAGACCCACTTTATCCTCCCCCCCCACACACACATCCTCACACACACTTAGGCCACACATATAAAACACCCAAAGATGCCAAGGAGCTCCCGCCCCACGTCCAGTGACTAGCGGTAGACGTTAGTGGAATCTCTCCCCTCACAGCTTCCAGCTACCAGGCCCCGTGTGTCACCCTGTAGCCTACATGGCTCATTCAGAGAAGCTCAGCTGTGTCACTTCTGGCTTCCCTCAGGCGCTGTTTCCTACAAGCAGACAATTACTGGTGTCAGCAAGCATGTTGCTATGGCTGGCTGCATGATTAGCTGTTAATATTTGGGAAAGGGAATCACTTGGCCCCCATCCGTGTACCCCTCAGAGATAACCACCCTATGAGCACAGTCGCTTGGGATGCCTGATATTAAGGATGCCGCATGGTCAGAATGAGGCATTGCTTATTTTCAGAGAGAGGTGGAGTGGAGGAGGGAAAGGGGGAAGAGGGAAAGAGAGGGGGGTAGAGAGAGCAAAGTAATTCCATATTATTTTTTTTAAAACAAGAATTTATGAGCCCTTCCCTTTAGGTTACAAAGGAGTAGAAGAGCTAGGACTGCAAGAATCGAAGCTTAACTTCATGAGTTCCTCACTACGTTTCTGTTTAGGCCTGAGGTCTTCTGCTTCTTTTCCAATGTGGGTCGGCAGCGAAATGAGGTGATGTGTCCTTGGAGCAAGCATGACGAGGCAGCCAGCTATACAACCCTCTTCGGAGCTAGAATGATAGTTTGGGACTTCTTTATCCCTGCAGGACTTGAATGCTGTCATCACCACATCTGTCGTTAAATACACAGGAGGTTGCGTGTTAGGTAATTATAACTCTATTGGAATGCTATTTAAAAATCAGGCACCTTTTCAGTCAATGTCTTTTAAAAAGCTCACTTTCAGTCACGCCCTGGACAAAAGGTCCACTCAGCACAGAAAAGTGCGAGTAGGTGGCCCTTTGCCCAAGGATCATGGATCCTAGTATCTACAGGGGGGTTAAATATGGAGAAAAAATTCCAGGTGCCCTACCAGGCTTAGCCCCTGAATCCTCACCCCATGCCAACCAGACCTTGCTCAGTGTTCTGGAAGTTGCTGGCTTCTTCCCTTTTCTCTCTAGACCTGAAAGTTCTATCTCCTCCTTCCTCCATACATGCATTCTCAACACGGCCACCAGAGGGCGCTAGTTACAGTCAGATTACGTCTCAGCGCTCCAAAGGCCTGCCACTGCCATGTCTCCCCTGCTAAGACGGGAGGGTCCCTGTGTAACCCGGAAAGCTTGCCACGATTTGAACTCGGTTACATCTCTGACTTCTGCCCACTGCCCTTTGGTTACAGTCCCGGACCCCTCTGTGTCCTTCAGATTTGTTAAGCAATTTTTCCTCCTCCATCCATATCCTTATCCTCATTGTTTCCTTTATCACAATGACCTCTCCACCTTAGATGTGTTATTCGTTTCTTACTTGCTTCTTCCGCTGTCCTTTCTGGTGCAAACATGTAGTAGGTGCTCAGGAAACAGCTGCTGAATTAATGAAGGGCTGTACAAAACCAAGCGTCACTGCTTTCAGAGACGGTTACTGACGGTCCCGCATCGTTTCTGATATCGGTAACTCATTGCCCTGCCCACTGCATAGTTCTGGCATAGCTTATTCAAATACCCCAGGTCTGTAGCTGGAGTGAAACGCTGCCCATCGGTGTGCTCTGGGCCTCTTCCTCATTCATTTTACCTTCCCTTGCTAAGATACTGTGCCACCTACTTCTATCTTAGAGGGTTCTCCACCTTCCTGATGCTGCAACTTTTAAACATGGTTCTTCACGTTGTGGTGATCCTCCACAACCATAAACGTATTTTCGTTGCTATTTCATAACTGTAATTTTGCTATTGTTACGGCTCGCGGTGTAAATATCTGTGTTTTCCAAAGGTCTTAGGCGACCCCCGTGAGAAGGTCACCAGGCCCTGAAAGGGTCGCCACCCACAGGTTGAGAAGCACTGTGTCCTGTATCGCTGTATCCTCAGCGCTGCTGAGGTCTGTGTCCTCTGTGATAAAGCAAACCCCACAGACCAGAGGTTCTTTCTTCAGGTTACTGCTGCAACAGGGTCCTAGAGCAAACAATTTACTTGTTGTGTAAATGGCTGAGCAGAAGCCAGTAACCTTATTTCCAGTACTTCCTACATTCAGCAACTCTTAGAGGACTTTCCCCCCTGAGCTGGATGGTTCTCTCTCTCATACAAAAGAGTTAGTTCCTGAGGTCGAGGATGGTGAATAACTGCCTCACCGCTGTCCCCACCACTTGGTATGACGCTGCCACCCAGGCCAAGCGCCGTAAATATTTGATGAACGAGAGGATCCTAAAGAAAGCAAGCCTTCATTTTCCAAAATTGGATGCATGCCTCACTTGGCAAGCACATGAATGTAACGTTAAGAGGCAGTGTCCAGGCTGTCTGTAAACCCGTGTTTAGGTGGCCAAGTGAGAAGCACAGTCCTTCGAAATGTACAGATCGCAGCAGCTTCCTCCACACTCTGTGATTGACATGGGGTGGGACTAGGGGTTCCTGATACCTTTCCTCCTTCCGTTCTTGCTTTGAGCATCTTATTGCATCTTGGATTGTACCTGCACTGATTCCTCTGCTGTTAAAAACTTGTCGCAGTACAGCAGTAAGGCCCCAGCATGGCTTCTCCTCCCCAGCGGTGGCCTGATGAACGGCTTTGGGAAAGATGCTTCGAGAACATACTGGTTTACTTCTTACTTGCTGTGTGACTTTGAACAAGCTTCTTAACCTCTTTAAATCTCCTATATAAGACTCACGGGGGTTGGGGAGGAGGTGCTGGGGTGATGGCTCCTGTGGTTGAGAGCCACACACCGTACTTGCAAAGGACCGGAGTTTCATTCCCAGCACCATTTCAGTGAGCTCAAAACTGCTTGAAACCTCATTATCGGGAGAGCTGACTCCCTCTTCTGAAATACACACACACAAAAACACACTTAAAAGTAAAAATGACATCTTTAAAAATATGTTTAAATAGACCTTATATTGTTTTTACTTGGTCGTTCAGTGAATGTTTTGTTTTTTGTTTTTTGTTATTTTTTTGAAGACCCACTGTGTTCCATGGAATACCTAGTATGGATTGCCTAAGAACAAGTATTGTGCCAAGTATCTGTAGCTTTTGGAAGCCTGGAGGGCAAGGGGGAGAAAATGGAGGAAGGCAGCTTCAGATAGTGAGGAGTCCAGCTGCAGCAGGATTTTAAGACAGAAGGGAGAAGTAGACTCCAGAAAAGAAGTTGTCACTCCAGGTGGACTGCCTAGAGAAGGCTTCCTTGTGTTAATAAGCTTAAAATGCTGAACATGCCCAAACACAGAAGATCCTGAAGAAAATACCTCAGGCATGGGTAATTCAGCTTCCCAGGATGGACAATGCTCAGTGGTTTGGGAACACAAGGCTTGCTGAGGCTGATACCGGAGTGACAGATGTTCCGAAGGACCATGGAGCAGTGGGCAGAGGCTGCCTCCTGTTAACTCAGCTCTTCAGCAAGGCCCAGGCCCGTGTCTTTGCGCCACCATTCGTAACACCATGTAATTGTCCAGTAAATTCAAAATTTCTGTTTCACACTTCAGCTTTCCAATTAAAGGGACTTTACTTATTCTCCAGGGAAGGAAAGGCCACAAGCAAAGTTGTGTCCCCGTAGTTTGTTGTGTTCATGCCAATTCATGTTTGTCACCAATCACAAATTCAAATAAAGACACAGAAAATGGATTCCCAGCACATCCAATAATTCTTATCTGTAGCCTGATAAGTAGTGCCGTGGTCTGGATTAAGGCAAACATAGTTCCTATGGTACAGAGTCAAATGAATTAGCTCGTTTTAAAGGAGGTGTTTGGGGTTACATAGAAAAGGTTGTTTTTAAAGACAGACCACTAGATGTGAGAGCACACACCTATAATCCCAGAACTCAGGAGGTGGAGTCAAGGAGATTGTTGTGAAGTCAAGGCCAGCATGTGCTATATAGCAGGACTTGTCTTTAGAAACAATAAACAAACAGTTCCTTGACTTATCCGCTCTTCACAGACACCACCTCGTGTCAGCGCCTACCCTTTTGCTCACACTTCTGCAGCATGACCCCACGGGACCTTCTTGAGTGTCACTCAGGCCCTTGCTCGCCGCTTGAGCAGTTTGCTGGAGTCCCCTGTGCCTTTTCCTGCTACAAAGTTCTTTACCTGGACATCATTCATCCTGAAGTGCTTCTTCTGCAGCTTTCTGCAGGTCAAGGTCAAACTAAACTTTCTTCCACTCGCAGCCTCCCCTCATGCCCCAAAATTCCCTTTTCATCATTTCTAGTCCTGTCCATTTATAGCAGACTAATTTCTGTCCATCAACAAGACATCTCCCCTCCCACCCCCGGCTCAAGCCATCTCTCCTGAGGACTGCATTCATTTGATGGCCCATCTGTAGCCTCCTCATCATTCTCACAGTATCCTTCTGGAGATCTCAGAATCATGACACCCATTGCCGTTACTGACTTCCTGCTCAATTATTAGCCTTGGAGCAGGTGTTTATGACTGTGGGGATTAAACCATCAGTGCATGGCAAACGGCAAGGGTGACAGCAAGCACTCCAAGAAGTTGTCTTGAGTTTAAAAGGTGGCCTTCAATGAAATGGTTTGAAAGGTACTTACATAAGATACATCTCTACTTAAAGTACAGATTTACTATCCAACTGTCCTCTAGGAGTGTAAGCAAAAGGCAAAAGGCTTTCCTCCTTCCCTTCCTTCTGTCCCTTTCTCTCTCTTCTATTCTCTTTTCAACTAAGGCAGAAACCCCAGCCCAAACTCTGCCTTCCATTCCAGAGGCCTCTGCAGGATGCCCGCACCATCTCCACTCCCCCAGCTTCCAACCTTGCCTTAACGAATGGGTTGCTTTGAATTTCTATCGTTGGTAACTAATTCGAAGAGTAAGTCTTCGTGATAGGTTAATAAACATGTTTTATTGAAGAAATTCCAGCCATACAAATGTAAAAGTTATCCTTATTACATTTCAAATCATTACCATCAGGAAACCCCCAACTCTATACCCAAAGCATGGCTTATAGAGTCAGTTAGGAATCCATTACTTTGTTCACATCACCTTCAGTACCCCTGGGTATCTGCTAAGTCCCTCCTAAAGCAAAGACTACGTCATAGTCTGCAATTGTTCTGCTAATTCAGAAAAGTGGAGAAGCTCATGGCTCCTATAATATGTTCATCTACATCCACCCAGATCTGATTTTCAACATCACTGGTTGAGGTTTGAACCTCGACCCCTCTTAGATTTTCTGCAAGCACTTGGTGCTAAGAATATGGCAGGATACTTCACAGGCGTTCTCTCTAAAAATCCTGTCAACTTGGAACAGAGGGGACTGTCCTAGTCATACAGATGAGAGACCTAGAACCACTCGGACCTCTGCTTCCGTCCACATCTCTGGCTCTAACGTACGCCTAAGTCACTCCATCTCCAAGATAAAAACTTGTCTCCGTCCGTACAATTCCCTTCCCTCCTCCGTCTTTACAGTGTGGGTGTTGCCGTAATTTTTGTGGCCCTGTTTCTCCTTGGGAACTTGCACTGAGATCCAGAGCGTGTCACTTAGCATGTCTCGATTTGATTTATAGACTGTGTCAGCCTTCTAGCCCCAGGATGTGTAGTAAGTAACAGTGTCAAGCTTGGATTGTTTGGCAAGAGGGTGGAGAAGGCGGGTGGGGGTAGGGCTGATGCAGGGATGGAAACACTATGTGATGCTATTTCCTAGTCTTGAGTTCTTCGCCTCTACCTCCCTCTCCCCCACCTTTTGTCAAACTACCTTTAAAGGTAACCAGTTGACCTCAGCTGACTTCCCATCCCTCTGCCTACACGTAGGCACAAGCCAAGTACTTTCTTACGACTGGAGTGACTGAGGAAGAAGTGCTACACGCGGGGTCCAATGCATAGCACCAGAGATCTGGGAATCATGTCACCAGCATCTGTCCCCAACAAAAATGACCTTTACATGAACAATTAGTGACAGTAGTAAAGAGAAGCAGCAGGGGACTCCTTGCGACATCCAGTTTCTGGCATTGATAAAGCGATCTGGTCAAAATAAGTTATGTAGCTAAGGCCATCTCTTCCCATGCAGCAGTTTTTGAGAGAAGACACTTGTCCTGTCCCAATGTGTACATGCTCTTCAAGAAAACCAGCATTTACCATTTCTAGAAAATATATAACTATGGTGGCATGTTTCCCATAATCACCTGCTTTTGTGTTATATCCTCTTCCCAATTTTTTTTCCTTTTCTAGCTGATCATCTTACACACACCAGCATCACCAAAGGCATGGGTTTCATTTCCCACATGTCAGGAGCCTTGGGGCATTGTTAAGGAGAATTCCCCTCACTCTCTCCTTCTCCCACATGGGTTCAGTGTCCAGGTGGTACTGGTGAGGCATCCTGAGTGCCAGCCATCCAGCCCGTAGCTTCCTATTTTTACCGTCTTCTAAAAAACGGTATCAGAGATCCATAGTTTCGTTTTCATATGAACAGGCCACTCTTCTTCCTATATTAGCAACTGCTTTTTAAAGCTCTTGTGTTCTATTAAAATAACAATATCAAATTATGTAAATGTGCTAATTGCTTTATTGAAATTAATACCCTTATTTAGCAAGTTAAACCTTGCAAAATGGCCATTTTTATTAAAAATTACGGAAGTGTGCTGCCTGTTTAAAGGCTAATGTAATTGGGTGAACTCAGCAACTGGGAAGTGTCAATTAATGGGAGATTGTTAAATAATATTGTTTAAACAATCCATTTTCTCTCATAGTTTGGGAAATGGTCCTGGTAAAGCAATAATGACTGTCTAAGGCCTGAGGGAAGGTTTGTAAGTATTTTGTTCTGCCGTGCTTTTGAATATGTTGCATTTTGCTTTTGGGATTGTCAAACTAGGTTTTTGTTTGGTGATAAAGATAAAATTTAGCAGCTTATGGCCAGTTAGATCCAGGATTTTTCTCCTTCATGAGAGTTGTTGTCTAGTACACTGGTTCTCAACCTGTGGGTCACAACCCCCGCAGAGGTCAAATATCAGATATTCTATACATCAGATATTTATGTAATGATTCATAACAGTAGCAAAACTGTAACTATGAAGTAGCGACAAAAATAATATTATGGTTGGTGGTAACCACACATGAGGAACTGTATGAAAAGCTCACAGCATTAGAAAGGTTGGGAACCACTGGTCTAGCTGGCGATAAATAGCCACGTGATTCTCTCACACAACAGCGGAGATACTGGTTAGAATATTTGAAGGCATTTAATTCCTTTTTTTTTTTTTTGACAGTTTCTCTTTTCTTAGAGATGGATTTGAGATTAAAAGATCTTTGTGTTTTCTTCTTATTCTGATGTCCATCCTCTTTGCCTTTCAGGGTGGGGATTGAGCATTTTAGTTAGGGTCCTCTCTTTTGCTTAGTTTGTTTAGATGTACCGATTTTAGTGGGTTTATCCTATGTTGTATGTTTATATGAGTGAGTATATACCGTGTGTGTCTTTTTGCTTCTGGGACAACTCACTCAGGAGTTGTCCAGTTCCCACCATTTACCTGCAAATTTCGTGATTTCCTTATTTTTCATTGCTGAGTAATACTCCATTGTCTAGATGTACCATAATTTCTGCATCCATTCTTCAGTTGAGGGGCATTTGGGCTGTTTCCAGCTTCTGGCTATTACAAATAAAGCAGCTACAAACATGGTTGAGCAAATGTCCTTTTTGTGTACTTGAGCCTCTTTTGGATATATGCCTAGGAGTGGTATGGCTGAAAGCCTCTGCCCTGCAGACTATCAAAGCAGATGCTGAGCCTGATGGCCAACTGTCGGGAAGAGTGAATGGAATTTTATGTAAGAAGTGGGAAATAGCAAGAGCTGGAGAGGACAGGAACTCCACAAGGAGAGCAACAGAACAAGAAAATTTGAACACAGGGAACTTCCCAGAGACTCATACTCCAACCAAGGACTATCCGTGGAGATAACCTAGAACCCCTGCACAGATGTAGCCCATGGCAGTTCAGTGTCCAAGTGGGTTACATAGTAATGGGAAGAGGAACTGCCTCTGACATCTGATTGGCCTGCTCTTTGATGACCTCCCTCTGAGTGGGGAGCAGCCTTACCAGGCCACAGAAGATGACAATGCAGCCACTTCTGATAAGAACTGATAGACTAAGATCAGAAAGGAGAGGAGAACCTCCCCTATCAGTGGACTTGGAGAGGGGCATGCATGCAGAAAGGGGAGGAAGGGTGGGATCAGGAGGGGGGAGGGAGGGGCTTATGGGGGGGGTACAAAATGAGTAAAGTGTAATTAATAATAATAATAATAAAATATTAAAAAAAGATCTTTGTGTCTCTGCCATTAGAAGTAGGAATGACTACATTCCACATGGAAGACAGCATGTGTTTTTCTTCTGTGCCTTTTTAATTTCTTTTGGCGTAACCTCAGAATCAACACTTGATGTAAAACCACCTGAAAATTCATTCTCATCACAATATCTCCGAACTGGAAGGGGAGTACCCCTCTTCTTAGGATAGCAATGTTCTCATTGGAGCATGCTGCAGAAACCTATTTATGATAATATCTTGTGGTTTCCAAATAGTTGTAGGAAAGGGAATTTTTGGTCACTTATGCAATTTACAGAATTGAGGTCAAGGGAGGATGTTGGGATAGCTCTGACTGAAGCCATGAAGACAGAGGCATGAATAATACTCCAGATCTCTAAGCTCATTTCCCGTCTCACAGTGTTTGTGAGTCACGGGCTTTGAAAACCTGAACTGGGCCTCGGGCTTTGGAGTCTTACTGTAAACATCAGTTCTTGGGGCCATGCAGTATTTGAAAGTAATCCTGGTGGGTGGTGAATCGTGAATAATTCCTTCGGCTTTTGTGAAGACTAGATGGCAAAGCTCTCCGTTGTTATGTGACATGCCCCAGCTTTCCACTTCCTCTCTAGCTCTACTCCCCCATCATCCTGGAAGGAAGCCATTGTAGGGGTGAATCTATTTCAGTATTCTTAGTTCACATTGGCTTTGTTCCATGGACTTCTCATGACTAATAACAAAAATTATTGGCTTTATCAGTCCAATTATTTATGAACAAAAGCTGACATTTTTATGGTACGAAATGAAAATGAGTGACATAAAACTGTTGAATTCACTTTGTCCCTAGAGGAATGTGCCAAACTAGCAGTTACATTTATTCTTTCTACTACCAATCTTGCTCATGGGTTTGACCATAGCAGTCCATTTCTGTACCTAACTATTCCAGCATAATGTTCCTTGTGACTATCCTTAATTGTAAAATATTCCTAATTTCACCATGGTTTCTGGATAGATACAGGAATTCTCTTCTAGACAAGATTTCATATATCCCAGGCTTATCTAAAACTGCATAAGTATCCAGGGATGAGCTTCCAACCCTCCTGCCCCTACCTCCAGACGACAGAGCACAGTGATTATCGATCTCATCATCAGATCCAGTGTATACAGTCCTAGGAGAGGGATTCAAAATTTCATACCTGTAAGACAAGAACTGTACATCAGAGCTACGTCCCAGTCAGGAATTCTTTTAATAGAAACACACCCACCCCTAGATTCTATGAACAAAAAGAGTGTGGTGATTTAAGTGAGAACTGTCTTCCATAGGTTTGAGTATCAGAACAGTTGGTTCCTTAGTTGATGGGACCACTTGTGGAAACTATAAGGAAGGACAACATTGAGGGAGGAAGTATGTCACTGGGGGCGGGATTTGAGAGTTGGTAGCCTTGCCCCACTTCTAATCTGTTCTCTGCTTTTGTTTCTGCATTTGAAGATTCCATCTCTCAGCTTCCTGCTCTGGCTGGCTAGAGTTACAGATTCTCCACTGAGACCGTAAATCAGAATGAACAAAAGTTGCTTTTGGTCATGATGTCTTACCACAGCAACAGAAAAGAAGCTAAAACTCTGGGGAATATATGACTAATTAAAATCCCTTAAAGATACCAACAATCTGTTACCTTTGATACTAAAATGCCACACAGAGCCTAAAATGAGTTTTCACCCTATCGATATCTTTTGCCCAATTCAGAAAGAAAGAGTTTAGTTTTCAGTCTTAGTAATAGGGCTTTGAGCAAAATGGAAGATGTCCATCTGTGCCAAGGAGGGAGCTTCATGCTTTGCCTGGAGCTGAAGTTTGCTGGCCCCTCTGTGGGATATTTGTCTCACCTGTGCTTTGCAAACCTCTTTTATCGAGTGTATGATAGTTTGCCCGGTTGTTTGTGACATATACCAGGTCATTTTTGTCTGTCTTCCTTTTAATCCTAACTTTCTAAGGTTGAACCAAGTCGAGTCATGTGACTTCTGGGCCATCATGAAGGAGGTCCTGTTAGAACTTTCATTCTCCTGCTAACAGAAAAGTTCCTCCTACATGATCTCCTTCATCACTTGAAAGCACACTGTTTTTGTTTCTGTTGAGCATAATTGAATCTCTCTCCATGGCCTCTGGGTGGCCACTAAAGCATCAAATTTCTTAGAGGGATTTTGAGATATTTAAGGCTATTTGCTTGCCTCCTAAATGGCCCCAGACTACTGTGTTTGATGAGTTTTTATATCTTTTTTTAATAGTATTTCTTTCTCAGTTGTTGCTCTCATGCTGTTACCTTGTCACAATGCCTGGTAAATGGTAGGTGCTCATTAAATATTTGTTAAATGAATAAATGATCATCACTTTTCACTTGGAATGCAGCATCTCTGGTGAAAAGCATTTCCTCTGTCAATTTCCAGATGCCTAGTTCCAATTGTTTTAGGCTTTGCAGATTGGAGAGCTGTACATGAAAATACCGTGGGCAAATCAAGATTGTGTGCTATCCGAATTATTGCCCCAGGCAGAAAAAGGCCAGCAGTGGTTTTGTGATGCTGATCTCTGTGATGTCTGTTTTAACTACTATGAAGTTGATTTAGAACTTGTTTCATTCTTTGAAACTGAGCTCACAGTCCACAGCTTGGTGATGTAGTTGAATTCAAAATAAGTAAAGTATTTTCACATTCAGCTTTCCTTCAAACGGTCATTAAAACACCTAAGAGGACTGCCAGAAGCCAGCTATGTACAAATTGCTAAGCCATTACTGTGTTCCTGCTTGCTTTAATTAGATTTCTTTTAGATTTTTTTTTTTAAAGCTGTCCAGGGAGAAATGTGTCCCCAGTGAACGTAATGTCCATTATGTAAAACCTAAGTGCATCGCAGGGTTCTGAAAGTACAAAATTTACACTCAGGGCTCAGTTTAGTCAACATGATAAGATTTAAGATCAATTATGGGGTTGGGGGAGAACCACTGTTTTCTTGAAAACGTAAGTGATGATCAGAACAGGTTTATTAGTATATTATTACTATACTACTAGTATTTTCTTACTACTTGATGATTGACAGATTGTTTTTCTGATTTTCAGTCGTGTTTTCAGAGTTGCTGGTCCGGGCTGCCTCTGCCCCTTCTTTGTCTCCTAGCTCGAAGTGCTGGGAGGACAAGGGAATTTCTCATTAGTGACATGTAGTGACACTCCACTTCATTGTGCACCGACGATTTTCTGACAGAGATAGATGACATGGTTGGACTTTCCAAGAAAATGTTGTTTGTCTTTGAATGGGGAAGCTAGGGCCCAATTGTTACAATTTACAAACAGGCCAGGGATGTGATGTGTCAAACATCACAAGCCAGCATGGAAGCTGAAGCTTCCAGGTGGGAGATAGGGCCTTGTGTTTTGTTTTTGGGTTTTGGGTGGATGTTGCTAATACATGTTAGCAATATCATGTTTTCACTTTTTCTAAGTAGGAACAAAGCTATCCGTCCGTTCGAATGTTTGGACATAGGATTTTTATTCTCTGCAACAAGCATAACTTGGAGGGTTGGAAAGGGGAAAAAAATGGTTTCTTCTGTTTTCTCAGGCTCTAGCAGTTGCTCAATTTGGCCCCTCAAATTGGCTTGCTGGAGTCCAGGACAAGGATGCATTTCCACATAGAGGTGGGATACTATTTTTTTTTTAAAATAGTATCTCTTCCTCAGTTGTTGCTTGCCCCCATCTCTGCAACATTTGGATCACAATCATTCTTTGGCACTAATTCCCAGTTCGTGCCTGAGGATCCAGGACAGGAACTCACAGCGGGAGCTGAGCCCTAAGGGTCGATTCTGTCCTTCAAGCCACATGGTCGAGTTGTCTGAGCTGGGCCATCCAGAGCCTCTGAGGGCTGTTCATTAGAACTCTGAGATGAGCCAGCTGAGATTGTGAGTCACTGTGGTACCAAGATGTGAGAACAGAAATCGCCGCAGGCATTTTAGCTGCTGTGAGCAAAGATGCACTAAAGATAAAGACCCAAAAAGGGACACTTTAAAGAGTGTCAGTGAAAATCCTTGTCCAGTGCCACTGCCGTACCCTATGCTAGAGGCTTGTCCAGTTTCTGCTTTGTCCAGTATACTAAGGCCATAAATGATCCTTTCTTATTCATGCCTGTGGGTTTTTGCATTGCTTTCAACCAAAAGACACCTAAGAAGCCATGCTTTTTGGGTTTTTTCGTTTGGTTTTTGTTTTTCAGTCATCATGTAGTCTGAGAAGGCAATGAGAGAATCTAGTTCTGGCAGAATCTCTAGTTGATGCTGTGCTGGGAAATGATTCTGAGAGCATGAGCGGAGACTGCAGTGTAGCACAGGGTGATTTGACTTCCACGGAGTAGATAGTCTCACTGTGCCAATTTCAATAAACCAACAGGGTACTAAATCTGGAAGTATGGAGGCCTAGAGACAGTCAAACTGCACACACTCATGCTAGGCTGTACCAGAATATCACCATATATGGGCCAAGGCTGCTAGTTCTTACTCAAGATCACTATGGTCTAAAAGAGTTCACAGTGCTTCCCAAGATCACAGTGCTAGCACCAGAATGGCCATGCTTGGCTTCTGAAACCTAGGTTTAAATAAGCTGATGAGGCGATTTCCATCAGCTTCTGCATGTAGCTTCTGTTGCCACCATATCTTTTTTTAATTCAAAGGACCTGTGAAACTGGGGAGATGGTTCAGACAAAAAGAGCACTTGTCACACAGCCAACAGGAACTGAGTGTGAGTTCCCATATTGCACACAAAAGCAAGACATAGTGACTCAGATCTATAGTCTCTGCCCTAGGGAGGTGGAGATAGACAGATTTCTGGAACGCAATGGTCAGCCTGTCTAGCTGAATTGATAAGTTCCAGATTCATTGGGAGGCCCTGTCTCAAGAAATAAGATGGAGGGCAATTGAGATAAACATCCAACACTGACCTCTGGCCAACTAAAGCCACATGAACACACACACACACACACACACACACACACACACACACA
>NW_026588752.1:13527835-13535672 GCF_907164565.1 Psammomys obesus | reverse complement strand
GAAACCTGTCTCGAAAAACCATACACACACACACACACACACACACAAAACCCTCAGAAAGCCATCCATGTTTTCAAAAAGTGGACATTTCAGACTACACTTCTCAGTTGACCAAGAATTCCAGTGTATCTTACAAGAAGCGATCCCCATGTTTGAACTGCTTATGTGCCAATCACTTTATATACGTTGGCTCCATAGACACTGCAGGAAAGAAATCCCTCTTTACACTTTATAATAGTGAGAACATAGGTTCAGAGACACAGACACCCACCAAGCTCATGTCTCATATCTAAAAGGGGTAGGGTGAGAACAAGAATGTCCTGCCAGGTATGTTTTGCTAGAAACAACACTTAGACCAGCTCACACTTGCTATATTATTCTGGAAGCTTCTTATGTCCGATATGCTTACGGGGGCTTTCTGTAATTTAGGAAGCACTTATGGGGAACAAATTACGCAAAATGAAAGTGTCCACGGATGCAGACTTTTGAGGGACAGACAGGTAATGGCATCCATGATTCTGTGGCTTTCTTGTTCTTATTTACCCTGACACCAGATCCCTTGTCTCGTCTCTGAGACTTGATGGGGATAACTTGAGACTCGCACAAAAGAGTCTGTATCTTGTTTGGGAAGCTGTTTTTCACAACACTGTGAGAAATATTCACCCTCTTCAAGAAGTAATTATGAGCAATCAGTAGTTTTAAAATGTTAAGCAAGCAAAAGGGTTGCACATGTTAAGTAAGTATCAATGAGAAGAGTTAATGACAACCTGGGTGATTAAAGATTTCTCCCACCTCTCTTGGAGCAAGTAGATAGCACTTCTCTGTGATTCCCGTAGATCGTCAGCAAGCCCTCCCTGCATTATTTGGAATGACTCTGCAGTTTTGTGGGAGTCTCATTTATTTAAGTGGGATGGTTGGCATGATCCTGACTGTCCCTTAAGAACACGGGACAATTAAACACTGAATTTGACCTCCTGCCCTCGTTTGTAGAACAGAAAATCCTGCGCAGGGAAGGCGACTGCAAAAAAAATAATAATAATAAATAAATAAAATCAATTCGGTTTGTGTTCCCTCCCCCTTGCTCCCCCTCATCATCACTCCTTCTCCACATGGAACACACCCAGTTTTTACCCTTCAGAGTGGATGAGAAACTGACTTACTCTGTTTCTGTAGAAGAGACACTGGACTCTTTGGATGAACAGTGAAAATGCCAAGCAAAGGGGATCTCTAAATATCCGAGTGTGAATGTATAGGGTGGTGGGGACAAATTAACTATGCATCTGGTTCTCTTTGGAGTCCTATAGAACAATGGACTATCTCCATATAAACTGAAAAATACTAACAACAAGCAAATAGTTACTTTGAAGTTGCACTGATCACAGTTGGTTTCTTGGGGTCAAAGCTGGAATAGCATTTATAATAGCAGATCTTTCCCACTGGTTCCCATTTTGAGTTCTTAAAATTGACACATGAATAAATTTGAGTGATACCCAAGAAGTTTCCACCTGCCCCAGTGCTGGTGTTAGAGTTACTGCCAGGACTCCTAGCTTTTACATAGGTGTTTGGGATCCAAATTTGGATCAATCACTTTACCCAGTGAACCATATCCCCAAACCAATATGTCAGCTTCCTTGTGGACAGACAATCATAAACTTACCTCTGTGTTAATATAGAAGATTAATCAGCTGATATTAAAGAAATATTGGGGTTTTTTACTGACAAAAACTTCCATTACTAAAACACTCAGTAATCTATTTGAAAAAATGGATTAGATTTGATATGAGACATATTTACCAATAAAGGGAGGTCTAAGAGTAGGTCTTACCAGTTCAACTGTACCTCACTGACCATATTTCAGGAACCCAAACAACGCACTCGAGATTTCCTGTTTGGGCAAAACAGCTCACAAAACCTGTAGCACTTGGTTTTTGGATTGAGGTACATAAGGTGTCAAATCCTGCCTGATCCTAGAAAATGATGTAAAGTCATTATGAAACTTTATAGCGCTTCCGCTAATGATCCTGTGACATTAGCATCCAGAACCCAGCATGATTGGGGATTCAGGGAGAAATCCTGGAGCCTTGGGTGATGGGCAGATTAGGAGTCCCTGAAATGAATCTTACCTGAGCATGCAGTGGGAGTGGTGGAGGTTGGGGGAAGGAACCCTCTACTAGGGTCAGTAGAGGCTTCTTTCTGTCTATGTGAAGACTTGAAAGCTGGAAGCTACCAACAGGAAACTGCCAGTATGCTCAGCTCTGAGGAGAAGCCGGCTGTCCTCAGTAGCATTCACGGAGGCTGGTTAACTCTCTCTAAGACCTGCCTGCAGATGAGCACAAGTCTCCCTCCTGGATGGCAGAGAAAATGAAGCAGAGTTTATGAGATTTGCCCAGGGCCATCGAAGCAGTCTGTACCACACCGGGGACTGGGATTCAGATCTTTCTACCTTCCAATAAGACAACTCCTGTCTCTTTCGATCATGTCCTATTTTTAAGTTCATTAGTTAACCTCTGGGTACATAGCCAGTTTCAAGAGCCAGTGCGTCAAAGCGTTTTAAATGGACGAGCCTAAAGTGATCATCCTCTCGTTGGCTCGCTCATCCTCCAAGCCCCTGCGCTGGTTTCGTGCTTCATACAGAGGCAGGCTGCTCATCAACAAGTTTCCCTGGGAGGCGGGAAGCATCCTTCCTCTGATCAGAACAAGTCTGTCACAGAGCGCCAGCGGCTACTGAGCAGTGCCTGCTCACAGGCCCAGCCGGGGACCCCCAAATCTGTCTTCTGGCAGAGGCTTAACCGTTTGTCTGCTGCTTCAGAGGGGCCATGCTGGTACTTCCCAGGAAGAAAGACCCCAGCTGGGAAGCTGCCAGTTGCAGGCAATCTTCTCCTTCATTTCAACTCAACAAGGATTTAATGTGCTCCTGCTGAGGGTCCAGTCCTGAGGGGTACGCGGCCCTCTGGGGGTCTCCCACCATGCTGAGGAGTCCAGACACACAAGCAGGAGGCAGCCAGATGATACATCAGACTCTCTATAATTAAGAGCTCCACAGTTGGGGCTGCAGGGGTTCAGGACTTGTTCCCAGGTCTTGACAGGATGCTCTCCCTGTAATCACACCACTAGCAGCTTTCAAAGACCCAAAGAAATCGCCCTTCCCCATCAGGGTTCTTTCAATCCCTTTAGGACACGAGGAACAAGACAAGAGTTGTATTGTAGTTGCGTCGGTTGGGGCGGAACACCACGTACTCAGCTGTTCTCCGCATTTTGACCAGTTGTAGATTTCTGTAATTGTTTCCCTCTGCTGCAAAAAGCAGCTCATTTGATGAAGGCTGAGAGCTGAGCTTGTCAGTGGGTTTAGGGATACGTATTTAGGATACAGTTAGAGATTATGTCCATATGAAAAATGGCAAGGTGTTCTCCTCTAAGTTTCATGCCCTCACCAGCTACCAGAATAGGGATGATTTCCCTCCTGCTGAACAGTCTTAAGTCCAACTAGATGTCTTTGGGTTGCCCCCAAGATAGAAGTACCACTATTGCACCATTAAAGGATGTCTTGGCATGCTAGTTCTTATGGTGGTTTGTAGGCTTACAGCAAGGTAAAACTTTTCATTGCTCTCCTTCCTTGATAGCTTTCATAGCGCCTTCAGTACTCTGAGGGACTGAGGGAGGAGGCTTCCTGGTTAGTTCCATCTCAATTCTTTCAAGCCCTTTGTCTGAAGTGGGTAATATCTTCAGCAATGGGGTCTTACCTTCAAGTACTGGGAAGCAAGCAAGGAAAACAGCATTGGAGCAATTCACAGAGAGGTTTCTGGCATCAGGGCTTTGATTAGGTAGCCTATGTAACATTATCACTCAAGTAGCATAGCTTCATTTAAATCACACACACAAAAATATATGTAAGCACATGCACACACACATGCACACATTCTATATGGAGTTTTAGTGGACATAAAATAGTTTCTCTATAGCGTCTCCAAACATCCTTAGTGTTATTTATCCCTCCCTCACTCAGTCATGTTCTACCTCCCCATTAAAGCCCCCCTCCCCTTTTTCCATTTCCTCCCTCATAGCACCTGTGTCCTACCAGATTCCTCTCTAGAGACACCCCTGTCCCCACCGACATTGTCCCTTCTTACTTTTCATCTTTCTGCAGCCACTCCAGGTTATATCTAAAGATTCAGATCTGGGACTCAGGGAATATCATGGAGAAGAGGGTAGAAAGATGGTAAGAGCCGGTGGACTGGGATGTTTCTAAGACTACATCCTCTGCATAGGACAGGGAATTGCATTTGTAAAATCCTAACAGTTACAGTTGCCCAAACAGAACCTGAACAGTGACAATAGCAGTTGATATGCCAACATGGATGAAGAAAATTTCACAAGGCTCCAGCCCTACGTTGAGACCTGCCGACAATTAATGGCTGCTAAAAGAAGAAAAGTGAATCCTTATCCAGAAACAAGGACCCTGAGAGGTTATCTAATCCTCAGTGGTCAGCTCTAAACACAAATAGTATAAAACAACAGTAAATGGACTCAACAGGTTGTATTTATATATACATATGAATGTGGGGGGGGTTACCAATAATGTCATGAATTTGAGAGGAAGTGGAGTTGGAGGGGTGGAAATTGTGTCAATACAACGTTCACTCTCCGTTTCTAAAAAAATCAAGCAAGAGCTAAGTAGACAGCCTAACTGGTAAAGTCTGGCCCCCAAAGCACTGGGGACATGAACTCCTTCCTAGCACAGGGCTAGAAGAACACTTGCAGGTGTATCGCTGAGGCTCATGGGCCAGCCAGCCCAGGCTACTTGATGATTTCCAGGTCAGGGAGAGACTCTGTCTCAAAAACAAATGTAGATGACTCGTGAGGCACAACAGCCACAGTTGACCTCTGGCCTCCGCATGCATACACACATACATGTGTTCATTTGTGCATCCTCACACATGTGCCTATAAACACACAGAGAGAAATGAGGTAAAATAAAACACATGTTGAAGGGAGACATCATGAGAAGCTGCCTCAGGTAGTGAGATCGTTTTCTACTGAGTTTCGTGGGGTCCAAACCTGATCCTCATCTGTCTGAGGTCAAAGGGAAGCATCCCTTGGCCCACTGGCTGCCGCTGTCAGTCATTTTCTTCATTTCCTTCATTTTCTTCTCTCTGTTCCTTATATGACTCTCTTCCCTAGTGTTCACTGAACATCTCCAGGGTTCCTGGTGCCCCCGGGAAGTTGCTGGCGACTGTGAGTTCATAATTCAGATAACGGATCGCTGGGCCTCAGTGCTTCATATCTGGAGGTGCAGTGACATGGCAGAGTTTTCTGGATGTGAGGTTCTAGCTGTTTGCAATGGTTTGAATGTAGTGGAAGATGCTGTTGTAACAGAAGGCTGGGTTTCCGCTCCTTTAATGTTCCGGTAGGTGAGCTTTCACAGACTTCTGACAGCCTCTCTCTTCCCAGAAGACAGTCCCCAGCAGCTGGTGGGCTTGTATTTTAAAGACTTATCATAAGTCTAATTTAGTAAGCCTTAGTAAATATTTAGTTGCACTTCTGTCCCTCTCGCACCAATGACTCCGACGAAGGACTAACAGTCTCGAGTTTTCCTTATGAAAGCCTCTGTGTCTTAAAGAGATTTGACACGGAATGAGCACTCAACAAACATTTGTTAAAGAGATAAAATTTGGTGGGGGTGGAGGGAGAGATGTGGCAATAACCTTCCATAAGTTCAGCAGCTCTAACAACTGAAAATGGCCTCTTCACACCTTGGAAGCTGGAAGCCGATGGTCAAGGTTTTGGCAGGGTTGAGTTCTCCTCAGCCGTGGCTCACAGAGGGCCTTCATCTTTATTCATCTTCGTGTGGCCTTTCCTTTGTGTTCCCACTTCCCTACAGCCTCTCTGTGTAAGAATTCCTATTATTTTAAGGATACCTCCCTAAGGCCTCATTTTAACTTGGCCACTTCCCTAAAGACTCTATCTCCAAATACGCTTGCACTCCGATATGCTAGAATTAAAGGAGGCACCGCTGTTCTCTAGGGAGGGGTGCTGCAGTGGGTTCATATTGCAGTGGAGAGTATTTGAAGATGAGCAGCATTAGAGTGGGTTAGCATGGCACCCTGCGACGACAGCGGCTCCCTCATCACGTCTCCCCAGGAAGAGGTCACTCTTAGCCTCATGTATTCCCATCATGGTCCTCAGCAGAAGCCAGGGCCATGAGCACAGTCTTGTGTTCTTAGCTTCCAAACCATAAGGTCAACAATTTTTTTTTTTTTTGAAAAGTTTACCTGCCTCGGGTGTTTCATTACAGTAATGAAAAATGGACCAAGTATAGGAATATAGTAACCAAGGCAGCACGGGGACACCTCAGCAACCTGCTCTAAAGCTCAGTGTATAGTGCCGGGGCAAGCTCAAAGAGACTTTTCCTCACCCTTTTCTGGTAATGTTTCTTATTCACCTCCATTTCAAGCATCTAGTTGAGGCATTATCTTGAGTGGCAAACTAACACCGTATAACCATGTGCAATGTTCTCCCCTGCTCTCGGCACAGTCTCCCAGTAACGAGTAATAACTAATTATTGGCAGCCCTCTTCTTCCCTTGCTATCTTCTGGAAAGAGTTGTTTCTCCGTGTAAGAGCTGGCTACAGATGCTACTAAAATAAAATTCTCAGGATAATTAGCAGATGCAGGGGTTTCTGGGATGTTCCATTAGTGAGTTGTATGGGTCTAGAAGTCTGCCAGCCTGCTCGCTGTGGTGAAGCAGAGCTGTCGCTCTCTTTGTTTGCATTTGCATATGTTCTTCCCATTTCCATTTACCGCCCCTTTGCCCAAGAAATCACCTCTCAGAATCGACAATGACTTTCCAAATCTGTACGTCTTTGCCTTTCCAGTTACTGCCTTCTCTTCATTTACCCAGTCACATCGGGTTATGGAAACACAAATGCAGAAACTTGCCCAAATAATTGTGATCTCAGAAATTCAAGACCATTTGCATTTCCGCCTAAGACAGCAAACAGCCTCAGAAATACACTGAACAGAACTTGGGAAAACTTGCACATCCGCGGCTGATAGAATGCTTCTCCTGTCTGCTCCTGGATTGTGCAGTCAATTGACATTTTGTTGACTCTACTTCCCTTCAATCTCCCCTTCTATATAACTTCAATTCTCCTTCTGCTAGCATTTCCCATTGCTATTCCCAGTGGCTTTGTACCTCGGCTCTGCCAGTCTTTGAGAAACAATGCCATTCCTCTTTCTTGGTTCTTTTCTATTCCACGTCCTACTTGATCTCTATCTTACCTGTGCAAACACAACTGGGATAAGAACAACCCTTTAGCCTCAGTTACTGGGTCGAGGAACCCGTGAAGAGTCCCGATACACTCCTAACCACAAGTTGGCTCTCTCTGCTTTATTCTGAATCATTGAGGCTCAGGACAATTATTAGTCTTTCTCACTAAGAAAATACATCCTTATCTTAGAGTTGTTTTTGTTTGCCTGTTTCCCTCTTGTGATCCCTATGTCCCTCTTTGACCTCATCAGTTCCCCTGATCCCCCAGAGGGTTCTAGCCATTGTCTCCTTTCAGCCAAGCAAACGGGCCTTGCTGTTTCTGCTTCAGCACACACTCTCTCCTTGTGGCAGAACTGTGCGAGTCTCCTGAATCTTGTGAACTGGGGAAAGGCTCACAAGTTCCTTCCTCAAAGAAGCCACCCCTGGAGTTCAAACGAGGCCACCCCTCTGCAAGTCGCTCTTTTCTACAGTTACCATCTCTCTCTCTTCTCTCTCTCTCTGACTTTCTCTCTCTCTCTCTTTTCTTTCTTTCTTTCTTTCTTTCTTTCTTTCTTTCTTTCTTTCTTTCTTT
>NW_026588752.1:13527424-13527825 GCF_907164565.1 Psammomys obesus | reverse complement strand
TTTCTTTCTTTCTTTCTTTCTTTCTTTCTTTCTTTCTTTCTTTCTTTTTTTAAGTGAAACTTCTGTAAACCTCTTCCTGTCAAAAGTAAGACCCTTGGGGCTGGGATCATGTGTTACAGGCCCACTTTGCTTTAGTCTTTTTAACTGAGCCTGTTAGATTAGATATTTTAAAAGTATCTTTTTTGAGGAGCTCGCGGGATGGCTCCGTGTTGAGGACATCTACTGCTCTTGAAGAGGACTGGAGTTTGGCTCTCAGCACCTGTGTCAGGTGACTCACAACCACTTGGAACTCCATCTCCAGAGGACCTGCACCCTCTTCTGGCTTCTGTGGGCACCCGCAACTCACATGTGCAAACACACACACACACACACACACACACACACACACACACACACACACA
>NW_026588752.1:13507161-13527414 GCF_907164565.1 Psammomys obesus | reverse complement strand
ACACACACACACACACACACACACACACACACACACACACACACACACATCATTTTTTTTAAAATAAGCACTTTTAAGAATTTTACTGAATGGCCATTCAAGTGAATAGAGATAAGGAGAATAGATTAGGAAGTAATGTGTGATTATTGATCCCCAAAAAGGAAAGCTTGCAGAAATCACCAGTTTTCTTGAGGCTTCCACACGGAAGTTTATTCTTTGGGGTTAATGGATCATCTATGAGAAGTGGTGTCCATCAGCCCTTACACAAAGGACACATAGATTTAAATTTCCAGGGGTTGTACCATCCGATCAATGTCTTCCCCTCATTTCTAGATGAATCTATTGCCTTCAGTTGAACATTTTAAAAATATAATCATTACTTTGGACTCAGCTAATCATGCCAGCTCCTCAGTTATTCAGTCAATGCATGGCCCATATTCTTGTCTCATAAGAAGAAAAAAGTGAAGAAACAGACTTCACTGCTTGTCACTGTCTTGAGTCTCTCATTCTTATATGTCAGAAAGCAGTTATGTCACTTTTTAAAAAAAGAAATTAAGTAAGCATGTACTCGTTCATTCAGTAGCTATTATTATTTTAACAACCTGCACTAAGCCTGTGAATGAACAGGGCTCTAGTTTTCATGTATTCCATAGCTGAATTCAGTGTCTTTGTTGAATGAAAAAAAATAAAAATAAAAAACAGTGAGGACCATCCGCTCAGAGGACCACCCCACCCAGAATCCAAGTTCTTATCCCCTTTGCCTCCCCCTTTTGCTCAATGACAGTCCTCTAGCCATGACTTGGAGATTATTACCATACAAAATGTGTAAAAATATGTATTTACATCTGTCTACAGTAGGCCACTATTTTCTTCAGTGTCTATCCCCATAATGGGGAGACAATGGACAAACAGGCAATTTCTGTCCCAGGAAGGATGCAGTGGCTGCCTTGAGATTTTACCATGTGACTCAAATTAGAACTTGGAATTGGCTTTCTTTTAATAGAATTTTTATTTAACCTTTTCAGGCCACATTTGACCACAGGCATCTATACCCTCAGGAAATAAAACTGCAGCTATTAGGGGTGCCTCAGGAACCCTCAAACAGTTTTATTCGGGCTTAGAGCTTGCTAACACAATGTTACCGGAGCTCATTATAACCTCAGTTTCATCCCCCTTTATTTCTGAATTTTTTCTTCCTTTCCAGCCACGCCTTTTGCCTCACTGTCCTCTTAACCATCGTTTTCATTTCTGTAGTGCTTCACATGGAATTTGGTCTCAATATCTTGCACGTTATGTTATTTCGCCCACGGTTTCAGAAGGAAAATTCTAATTCACAGGCTAAATTTAGAGAGTGGGCTCTAGAACTGCCTTTTCTTAAGTTTTAAAGTTCTTTACCCAGTGAGCAATCAGCGGTGCTTGCGGTGTACATTTCTATGCAGCGAGGTACACACGGGGACCCTGTTACCGTTTTCAGATGACATACAATTAGGGAAGAGCTTTGCTGAGAGGAAAAGCCGGGTGAGAAGAGAGCGCATGGTGGTTACAGATCTGAGCATTGGTTCTCTTGCTCTGCATACATTGTCTGGGACATGAGGATGTAACACTCACCTACACAAACACACACACACACATATGCACATGTACACATATTTAAAACACACCTTATCTTGAGCAATCAAAGTCTTTGCATTCTTCTCAACAGAAAAGGCAACGACTGCATGGCCACAGGCATTTCCGGCTCAGCATAAGGTATGGGGGCACACTTATAGAGGGCTAGCTGGAGCTGGAGTTTAAAAGTCCAATAATTGTAGACTAATGGTCCCTCAGTGGTAGTTCCGATATGCCAGTTAATGCATAATGTTGCCCTGCATGGGACCTGATCAAAAAGCTTTAAAGCTGTTCAGCCCCTATGGTTTGAGAAGGAAAACATGGGGACAGAGGACTTCCAATGGAGAGGCCATGTGGACACGCCAAGTGACTGGGCTGGTTCTGGTTAAAAAAAGAGGCACCTTGATTTCAGAATGCTCCCCATCCCAGAGAGGCTTGTGATTTAGATGTGATGTTTAGGGTGACTGTGAGCTGACAAAGGGGCTAAAGGAAATAAATAACGTAAAATGAAACAGTCTCGTCTTTTCTCCATGTTTGAAAACCTTCCCCTTAAAAGAAGACAATATGCAAAGTGCAGATCAGCCTCATTAGGAAGAAAGAAAACTGTCTGGAATAAACCTCAAAGAGAAAGAGAAAAAAAAAAGGTGTCATTTTCTTTAAGGACACTATTATGTTCTTATTGACAAGACAAAAGAGTAATAAAGTTAAATCAGAGCGACCGTGAGGCTGAGAATTTGGTTGGAGGGATGCAGAGAAGAGAGGCAAAGGCTCTCTGAATCTGCCTCTAGTGAAGTAATGAGGGCTGACCTTGACCTGCGCTGAGAGCATTCTTGAGTCAGTTCCAGGGGCAACTTGCTTACCTCATTGATACAATCCAGGAATTTAAACACTGGAAGTGTGCTTGAATGAACATTATGCTGCAGTCTGTCCTTTATAATTGGAGGGGCATGCGTCTGCAGCCCTTAAGTGACTTGCCCACGCTCACTCAGCTTCTGGATTTCAAGGTTACATCCTAGAAATCAGCAAGAACCAAACCTTATTTTCTCCAGAGATGCAATCTGTTTTCTGGGTGATTAGGAAATCAGCATACTAGAATCAGATTTGCAGTGATTATTCTGAACTCCAGCTAGGACATACGCAGGGAACCTAACCGCATCCCCGTGAGCTCTCGAGAAAGCAGGCTCCCCTGCGTTCCTCTGTGGAACAGACATCAGCAGGCATAGTGTGTCAGGGGATCGCCATCCTTCCTCTCCTCTTTTCCTATTGACAGTCAACACCTTGTCCCCACACACTGCCCTTGTTGAAAGAGGACCCAATGCCTCTCTAGCCTGTGTCTTGTAAAGAATGAAGCTAAAAGACCCTCCTGGCCATCGGTGAGTTATAGGACTCTGCAGGACTAATGTGAGAGAAGCCAGACACCTTGGAAGTGACAAGCTTCCCCTTATAAAATATAGTAAGAGTTCAGAAAAAGGAAAATGTAATAATTCTTTAAGTACTTTGGGCCTTTTCCCTTCTGAAGGAGTCTGGACACGTTTTTATTTGGAAAGATGCATCATGACATTTTATATCATTCCGTCCACCTAGTAATAGCTCCAGGTGCCCCTGGGTACTCATTTTAGGATACCCTGGGAGAAGGGAGACTTCCGAAAGCTGCTCTACAGCTGATAGCTTTATAGAAACAGCAAGTTTTAATTGATGTATTGTGGGCATTGGTCTCTTTCTCTGTCTTAAAAAATGTGGTGGGTTTAGCACGCTCCTAGATTTACTATATTCCTACGCATTTTAACTTGTCAGTTATTCCCCTTTTATTGGAGCATTTGTGTGTGTGTGTCTGTCTGTCAGCCTGACTGGTGGCCTCCCTGGTGCGTTCGTGTCTCCATGTGTCACTGAACACCTCATGTCCACATCTCCTGTCGCGTGTAAACTTCCTAGACAGGAAGTAACCAGCAGTATAGAGTCTCTATGCAAGTGCTCATTGGGTGAAATTTATAATAAACTCACTGACTGTTTGTTAATAATCACAGTGAAAGGACTAGGAGAAAGGGGACTAGAAGGTGTGACAGCAAAACACCACAGTTTCTCACTTCAACATAATAATCTCAGTGGCAGCTCATGGCCTGGCCCAGGGGAGGTGGCGGTCTGGTCCTCCTAACCGGCATTGTGGTATGCTTCATCCGTTGCAGCACTGGCATGGCACCAAGCCTACAGAGACAGCAAGATATTCCTAAGAGCCTCTGAGCACTCCAGCTATGCCGTCACTGTCTCAAGAAGCCAACCCCTGGGGTAAAGGGCTGCCAAGGAGAGCTCCATCACCGGCCTTCATACTCTACTCACAGTGTCAAGTACAGGGATATTTCTTGCTACCAGACCTCTCCCCTGGCATACTAATGGACCTTTGAAAAGTGGTTTGGTGAGGGATGATTCACAAGTGACAAGCATACCTTTCTATGAGTTTGTTTGTTTGGTTTGGTTTAGTGTGTGTGTGTGTGTGTGTGTGTGTGTGTGTGTGCGCGCAAATGCATAGGGTTGCATATCCATCAGCATCTTCCAATGTAAGAATAGCACGTCCGTCATCTATGAAGTTCCTGCCATCCATTTGCTGATAATCTCTGCTGCCTGAGGCCACCACTGATTGAGTTTGCTTGTCTGTAATGTAATGTGATGTATTTTTTCTGAACATGGTTTGTCAGTGGGATTATTGTAACACTCAACATGGAAGTCTGGAGGTGCCTCCATTGTTGTTGTGTAAGTCACTCATTCCTTTTTTGAAATTTTAATTTTTATTAACACTTTTAAATCGTGATTAAACGTGTTTTTCAGACACACTGTGGGACTTACACATACATGTATGGAATAACAGCTAATGGTAAAAGAGATCATGAATTTGGAGGAGAGCATAGATAGTGTATAGGGGGGTTGTTGGAGGAAGAAAGAGAAGAAAGAAAATGATATAACCACATTATAATTTCAAAAATTAAAAAAGTATTTTCAAAAAATAAATAGGGAATGTCACATGACAATGAATACATCTGTTGGGACAGAAGGAAATGGGCTAGTGCTTAGCTTCGCATTAAAACAAAGCCAGGGAAAACTAACATAGCCAGGCAAAAATAAAACCAGGGCCTTCTCAAATCAATGTGGAGAAGAATTTACAGGGGCGCAAATAATATATCCTGATGACTGGTTAGGGGCCCAGCTGGGAAAAAGACGAGACATAGACACATTTGCAAATGGAAAGCCTTTTCTCCTATGTCTTTTGACAATATCCCGCAAATCTCTCACAAAAATGGCAATTTCCCTATCAAGGCTGGGTAACTTAATATATCAGTTCTCTATTTTCCCTGCTCAACGTAGTGATAACGTATCTTCCATTAACCTATGCTGAAAGAGCCATTTCTAGTCTAAGAATCTATTTATGTTCCCCTCTAAGTTTCTTAAAGATATATCTCTGGGCTGTAATACTTACATAAGCTTGTAGGCAGCTGAACTGTGAATACGTTTGTCAAGTTTCAGTAACACTGACTGAGCCTCTTTGGAGTCACTTGACGGTGGGGGAGGTCTGCATGAGAGACTGTCTCATCCCAACCCTTTGGCTTGAACACATTAAGGACTGATGTCACCTTTCCGTCTCTTGCTGCGAGTTTGGTCTTCACTCATTGTATCCAATGATGTCTTCTCCCAGGCATTTCAAGAACTCTGAGAAAGCAACAGGTGATCTTTGCTCTGGAGTTCTTTGACTAAATAGATGTGTCTTCCTGTTCTTGTTGTTCTGTTGTCTTACTCTAAGTAGCAGTCTGGGCATTGACTTAGTTCCTTCTCTCTCTAATTTATCATTTCCCAGCACGGCTCCTCATGAAGCCTCTTGGGTTATTTCTCATTACCTTCAGGTTGTCAGAAATCTTTACTTACATGATCTTTCCTCCTGAAGCATTTCTAGAACAAACTGAGTCTTACCTCTCGCGATCTATGCAGCCTACCTCATGGACTCAAAACCTTGCTAGCCAGTACCACTACTGCCTCTGAAAAACTAGGTGCCTGTATCCTTCATTTGCCTATAGCCAAACAGAAAAATTTCCCATTGGTCAATCTCAGACTTCCTTTTTGAGACTTTCTTTATTGGTGAGAAAAATATATCAAATTTTGCTTCAATCATTTTATGGGATAGGTTGAAAGGTTTCCTAATTCCATTAAACTTCCCTGGCAAACTTTTTTAAAAAGAATATAAAAAATATATACAACATTTATCTACCATAAATCTATCTGTGAAGCCACTGTATTTTCACTAAGAATAATTACTGTGTGTGTGTGTGTGTGTGTGTGTGTGTGTGTGTGTGTGTACATGTGATGCTAAAAGAATTGTGTGTGAATGTAATGCTAAAAGATTTCAATCATAATATTATGGGTATCATTACATAGCCCTTAGAATTATGGAGAATACTTCTGAACATAATAATGGAGAAATTGAGGCAGAAGTGAAATCACATCATTTATGACAGTGAGTATACGGTATTATACTAAAAGGTAGTGAGCATGGAGTGATGAACATAATGCAGTTCCTGCCTTTAAAAGACTTACACTTTAGTAGGTTGGAGAAAAAAAGAAAAAAAAAAAAAAAAGGACGTTCCAGTATCCATAATAAGGTGAGCATAAGGGGATATGGTTCAAAGGAAAGAGAGGGGTTGGTAATAGGCTGAGTAGTTTTGTGAATTCAATACTGAGTCCCATGACCCACATCTGTGGGGTCACCCTGGAAACAGTGGGAGGCACGGTGAAGTCGGTAGCCGGCTACATACTGACATTTGAAATCTATATTTTTGAATGAGTGTCTTTGCTCTTCCCCTGAGATCTCATAAAACATGCATATCATCCGGCTGATGAGGGTCACTCCTTTGGTTGACAGAAGAGAGCTGGGCAGGAATTTGGGGTCTAGAATGGCTTCATTTCTAGCCATGTTGCCCACCTTGAAAAAAAAGCAATAATGTTTCTGCGCTTTGGCCAGGTGACTTGGACTCTGTCAGTGGCAATAGAGGTGCCGTTTCAAGGTGAGAAGTTTAGGAGGGTAAATGGCAGCATGGGTTCGTGTTCTCTGAGGCATGTTAACGGACTGTCTGGGGTTGCCAACAACGGAATGGATGGGCCACAAGACCTGTAAGATAAACAGAGGCAGTGAGGGAACAGCCTACAGCAGAGGGCCTGGACAAGAGGAGTCTAAGTTTTCTGCTGCCTCTCCCCACCTGGCTCCAGGAAGACAGGCCGCTTTGTTCTCTGTGTTTCAGCTGCAGCCCCCAGAGGTCAGTTCACAGAGGGTGTGGGTGTTCTCCCTGCACCCACAAGTAAATGAGCCTGACCCACAGGGTTGCCTTGACGGCTTTCTTCTGGACAGTATGTTTAGTCTTTGTGGCCAGGATAGTAGTTACCATCATTCTGTCCAGGTTCCCTTCTTTAGAGCCAGCATTTTCTGAAGTTGTGGGTTGGGCTCTAAGGATGTGCTTTTTATGTGTGGTGCATTTGTAGTGAACCGACTTTTTTGCTGGGGTGACTTGTCTGCCACAGAGGCAGTTAATCGGGGAGGGCCATGGGACTTCCAAAACACACTGAGTGATTCACCTCCACTTTGATCCTCTCTCTAGTCTTCTGGGAGCCTTTTTGAATATTAAACTCATTAACCAAAGAAACTAGTATGCCATTAAAGTACACATTCCAGCCCCAGGCAAAAAAAAAAAAATTAATAAAAATGATGTGGGTAGCTGATTCAGCATTTAGATATTTTCCCACCCATCTCCAGAAATATTTCTGGACTGATACTTTACTTCTAAGATGAACTGGAATTCCTTCTTTAGTGGCATGCCTATTTAGAGAAGGTTTCTGAGAATTTAGGGCTTAACATTATCCTGGAGCAGATACATCAAATTCTGCCAGTGTATCAGAACATGTGCTGTGGGAAGGTCCTGAGGAAAATTTATGGCGTAAGACCACTGCATGTAACATCAGGAGAGCATGACTTGAATATGATATCAGTGATGGCTACAGGAATGAACTGATTAATGGGAAGGAACCACAAGGAGAGGTGAGGAGGGAGGGAAAAGAGTACATGCTCGCTAAGTGGGTTCCAGGTCCTCAAAGGAGTGTGTCGCTAGGGCAGAGACAAGGAGCAGGGAGAGTGACAGACATAGCAAGAAAGGGAAAGGGTCAGACTCACTTGGATTTCACATGGCATCTAAATCTTTAGGCACCCCGGAGATACCTCCTTGGAAATACAGACATCAGTGAGGAGAGGATCTAATGACCAGATATGTTTGTAAGAAATCATTTGCCTGTCGCATGGATAAGAGATTAGAGAGCCAAGCAAGAGTGATATTGAGAGAAGTGATTGGAGGTTGCCCTACTACAAGATGGCATGGATGGCAGAGAACAGCATAATTCATCCTTGTCCCACAGGAGTTTATGATCTAGTGAGGGAGAGGACATATGTACACAGAATCTCTAAAGCATGAGGAATGGTGGGCCTCGAGAATCAAGCGAGAAAAAAGGAGAAAAGAGAAGAGGTCACATTTAACAGAGAAAATCAGGGAAATGCCTTCTTACAGGCCGAACCAAGAGATGTGAGGTTTGCTTTGAAATCAGTTTTTTTCCCCTTCTGGGTCGTCTGTTGTTATTTTTATTTTAGCTACAACTGCTTCCAGATTCAGAGATGAAAAGTAGCTTCCTCACTATTTTTAATCTACACATACACAACTTATATATTTAGTCCCACATTATCTTTGTCAAGCAAGTAGGAACCAGATTTTTTAACTTCTTCAGAGTGCAATTCTTGAACAGCCCCCTCCACTTGCCAGGCAACGATTTAGAGAGAAGTCCAGGAAGAGTTTAGAGAGTATTCTCCGGTCCTAAGGTCATCCATCTGTCACTGTGCATATAACACAGATATAAGGATGCGTAGGACACTAAGGGAGATGTTTTCACCCTAAGAAATCTGGAGTTACCTGCTTTTGCAAAGAGAAACACAAAGTTTCTGATAGCCCCTGGAACACCATTTTGTAACTTCAATTAAACTAAGGTCATTAGCTGAAAATTAAGAACAAAATATTAGTGGAGGTACCATGTGATACCTACTCAAATGTTTATCATCTCTCTGTAGGGGAAATGTTAAATCCTTTTCTTCTGGCATTTGAAAATCCACAGCATGTGGGTGTTATGTGTGTGATCACTGGGATTACCACTCATCCCTGACCACACCTATCACAGTTGTACCTCACAGGAGATAGCCTGTCAGAAGTAGTGACTTCTTGTTGCTATAGATAAATTTGTGTGTGTCTGTGTGTGCGCGCGTGTAAGTGTGTATAGTTGCATGTGTGTGGAGGGATATGCTTGCACAGGTGTGTCTGTGTATAAGAAGGCCAGAGGACAATCTTAGCCACAGTGGTCTTCAGCCTGTCATTTTATGATACAGGGTATCCCGTAAGCTTGAAGTTCACTAGTTTGTTTGGCCAGTAAGCTTTAAAGATCCTCTTGCATCTCTCCCTAGTGTTGAGATAACAAGCACATTCTATCATGTCTGGTTCTGTGTGTGTGTGTGTGTGTGTGTGTGTGTGTGTGTGTGTGTGTGTGCTTGTGAGCCAACCACCTCATCCACCGGACTGTTACCTCGACCCCTGACCAATCTCTTTTGAAATCAAGGAGACAGGATTAGAAAGAAATCACAAGCAAGAACGTCGTTGATCTGTGAGGACTAGAACATCCTATGCCTCCTGACTGGCGTAAGCCTCAGTTCCACCTGTCATTGTAACTGGGTAAGTAACTTAAACTGTGCAAGGTTTCTTAGGAAGGAAGGGTGTCTGAGATGGCGGGTCATCTAAACCTGTTTCAAACATCATTCCACATGCACATGCCACTGCGAGATGACCTTCCAGGAGCGTCAGTTATGTGAGGTTATGTGCAAGAGTGCTTCCCCGTGCCCTTCAGTTTCATGGCAGGAGAAAGGGGAGAGAAAAGCCACTTCTGTAAGCATTGCCGGAGCACACTTTGGGAAGGAGGGTGGGTGGATGTATGTTTGAGGATGCATTCTGACAGTACCAGTTGTGCCTGTGATTAATGCAATTGTATTTCTGGGCTTTTGAAAAAAAAAAAAGTCTCCTACAGTTTCCTTCTTCAGCCACACCCAGAAATTCTCTTCTATTTGAGACTCTGCAGTTTAAGGAAGCTGACAGATCTGAACGCATCCAAAGAAAGGTGATAAAGATGGAGGGAAATCTGGGAAAGTTGCCATCCAAGAAAAAGTTGCTAAAAACTGAAAAGGTTTGGTGTTGAGACGACTTGAGGATACATTATGGCTGTCTCAAATATTGTGACGGAGTGTGTCAGGAGATAAGAAATGAGACTTATTCCAGCCCCGTGTTTCCTAATAGATGGGGCAAGCTGATAAAAAGTGCAGGGAGCTTAATTTGGGCCCAGTGCAAGGAAGAAAAATTTGACAGCCATAAGTAGCCAAGAATAGAACAGGATTGAGTTTCCCTTGTGGAGAGAGTAATCAAAAAAGGCTGGGCATTAATATATATATATGTTCTACTGGATTTTGGTGATTCGATGCGAGCCTTCGAGGTAGAGCTTGTAAAGGCATCTCAGAGCATGGAGGCAGACCCTTTGGTACGGGTACGCTACGATGAAAGTTCTTGCATGAGAACAACGCAATGAATATGTGAACAAGCTGGCATTTGACCCTACGCAGCCTGGACACCGAGTTTATAAGCTTCCCGGTGCTGCCCTATTACCTGTAAACAGATATCGCTTAGAGATGCTGAGACTCCCCGGGGTCTTTGTGAAGAGCCTGGTAACGGTGATACAGTGCACACTGCTTGATATGTAAAAAATTGTGGCCTAGGACCCAGGTGGAGGTGTCTTCTGAGTGGTATGCGCCCAGTAACTACGGTGCTCTACCCACACACAGCCATCTCATCGCCTTCCCGAATGCTAGCCAGAGTTTGCGTTCACGATTTATTGCTCAGGATTTCTTTGTTTGAGAATACCCCCAATCATCACAAGATGGGGATATGTCAGTTAAACTGTTTCCGGGTGCATGTATATAGGCTATGATGCTGCTCTCCGGGACAAGAGCTGTTTTTCCTCTTCTGCATCACAGGCTGACCCTCACGTGGGCCTTCTGGATGTTAGGAAATAAAAGCAGAAAGGGGAGTTGCTTCCTAGTGCAGAAAAGAAGGAAGAATTCCTTTCAGAGCTGATTCCTTCGAAAGGTGACTGGCCAGGAAGGACAACGGACACCATTTCCTAAATGTCTGCTTTTAAAATAATTTGACAACAGGTAGTTAAAATGGACATGTGCCGTGCTGCCAATCACGTCTCGTCCTTCTGGATTTTAACGCTTGTTTTACTTGAGGGAAGATGATATTTGAACATTTTCTGGCATCCATCAACAGCACTGCGCACATGGTTTCAAACAGGGGTTTTCAGCCTTCTGAAACCAATTACTTCTGCTTAAGTGGAAATGCCAAAGCAGAGATGTGTCAGCAACTAAGAGAAGAATTCTTTTAAAAAATTAAATGCGCACGGCAGTCCTGTGAAACAGCAGAAATTGTGCAAGCACACACATACGCACACATGCAAACCTTTCTTAAGAGAAATTTTAGAAAGTCTATGTCAAAGAATGTTAACCCAGAGAGAGGCAGAAATGTCAGACACATTACATGGGCTGGGTGTGTGGCTGGCATTTGGCTGCCAGCGGGGGAGGCGCCCTCCCACAACTAATTTCTCAGGAACCTCACGCTGAGCCTGTCTACAGGGAAGGGAGCAGAAAGGGAGGAGAAGGAGGGCACATTTTACCTATTTTGTTTTTCCTTACCAGCTGGAGAGGGCCTTGGCGGTGTCAGTCAGACTGGAGCTGCTGCTGGGGTGTGTGTGTGTGGGGGCGGGGGTTTAGAAGAGAGCAGGAGAAAAAGAGCATGATCCATCCCCTTTCCCATCTCATGTGGATAGCAAGCAAGCCAATCTCTGTGATGGTTAGTGTGGCTGGCACAGTTGACTGCTAGCCAGGCTGCCGCTCATGGAGACTCGTCAGTGCCTCACCTCAGTCTGTAAGCTGTCCCCATGGGCAGGAGGGGTTGCACTCCCTGGGTAAGAATGACGGATGTGCGTGCAGATGGGACTTCGTGGGGACCTCTCCTAATTGGCAGAGGACTTGGAGTATTTGTTTTAACCCTTCAGCAGGTGTTCAGGGAAAGGCAGCGGCTTGGCAGCACGACTGCTTGGTTTTGCTCTACAGTTCTCGTAGCGTCGTCAGGAATTCTTGTCAACGACTGTCGTTTCTAATTCGTATCAGGCTGTCGATCCGAATTTTGTCTGTTTCCTTCGTGAGGGCTGCCAGGTATATTAGCAGAAAAATATTCTGTGAAAATAGATATAAAATGGGTTTTATTAACTGTAAACATCTGTTAAGTCAAGCATCCTAAGTCTATTGCCAAAGTACTTGATTTCAAGTTTCACCGTGTACATCTGTCACACATTTTCTGTCCTCCAGGGACCTGTTTGTGGGAGTTCTCTGTGTACTAATGGTAATGTGTGATTGGCTTTGCCCTCAACAGTAGCTCTGTGTTAAAATATATCTATTTTTTAATATAAGCAAAAAGAAAGCAGGAAGAGTGATCCATTTTATCAGTCAGCCTTTTTCCAAAATAGTACCAGCTCTTTGCAACTGGTACAACAAACAGGTTTTAAAGAAACTCCCTGTATCTCCGCTGCAGGTGCCAGGATTGGCTGACAATTCTCCAATTCTCCGGGCAAGGCGTTTGCCTTCCCCCAGCAGGCTGCTGTCATGTCACCTTAGACAGAGCAAGAATAACCCCTTGTGTCTCAGAACAGCTTATGTTTTACAAAGTACTTTTCGTTACACTGTCTGATTGATTTGCTTGGATCATGCCACCACCTGTGTGGTGGGTGTCAGCATTACCAGTAGTTCCGTATAGTGCTAATAGAAACACCGGAAGTAGAGAATTCACTCAAGGCTGTTAATTGGTGTCAGTATGTTTGCCTACTTCGTGTTGCAAGGTTTGTTTTCTTGCATAGAAAACCTGTATGTGGTAGATTCCACTACTTATCGATAAGGGGTTTCTATGTTACAAGCTCATACATGTATGTTTGAAACTACAGATAGCACTAAACCATATAGATGCTGTTTTTTCCAATACATATGTATGTGAAAAAAAACCAATATTAGCAATAGAAAAGAGAGTAAATTTGCAATATCCTGTAATAAATTTCCAGAGTCATAACCTCTGCACTTTGGAGGGTATTATTAAGTCAAATAAAGACTGCTTAAATACAGTCACATCAGTCCATTTAATAATGGAGACATTATCTGGGCAGGTAGCATATACAAAGTGGATACACTGGACAAAGCAGTAATTCATGTTGCAAGCAGGATATTGCAGAACTACGTGATTGTATGACTCTATTCAGAAAATGCAGTTATTATTCATGACCTATTTATTCCTAGATACTTCCATTTAATGATTTTTAACATAACTGACTGTAAGTTACTAAATTATGGAAAGTGTAACCATCAATATATATATATATATATTTTAATCTTTTATAAACATATATATCCCACATGTGTATATATATATATATATATATATAATCTTATATATGTATCCTTTATAATCATATATATACACCGTTGTTTTTCTGTTATTTGTAACATAGAGTAAGTTCCATTAGAGAGGTGCCACCTCTCTTTGACTGGCCAAACCCCTCCATCACATTCATGTACATATTCTTCAGCTGTGTACTGGGTCCAGAAGTTTGGAAATGTCATAGTTTCCTTTCATTTGAGGAGAAAAATGATCTGGTAATTGGCTGCTATCATCTTCCATGGGTCTCAAGAACATAAAAGATTGATTCTCTAATTTCATTTACATTTGTTTAAATAGAAGAGATGGGAGGGGTCAGTATGCAAATCAAAAACTACCTCTAAGCCATCCCAACAGCATTTCCAGACCCCAGGCTTGAGTTACATCAGCCTTTGGGGATAAATATGTTCCCAGACGCTAGAGGGGACAGATGCCCTCATCTCTCGCCAGTGTCTCTGTTTATTTGGGCATACATAGTATTCTCTCAAGAGTCTCAGCAAGAAACCTTAAGACCAGCAACAGTTCAGTGAGCACCTAGGAGCACATTGTCAAGGCTACTTAGACAAGCCCCATATGACTCAAGGAGGCACACTCCCTCCTCCCAGTCCCAGTGCCAGCTGTCCCCAGCCAAGGCCATATGCCAGACATACACGTTCATTGACCAGCAGCAGGTGACCACTGGCTGGAGTGCAGGGATGGTCTGTGAATTACCGTTATACAGACACCCATGAAAACCCGCAACATATCTCTGTTCTGGTTTTCCAGCAATGCCAAGTGGTGCCCGCTTTGCTCTGTGCCTTTGCTTTTCGTCATAAACAGGGCAAGTGATTTTGCATTACATGAAAGTCTTCAGTGGGTCCATTTTCACTTACAGTGCCCTGGTTACCTTTTTGAACAGGCAAACGCCCTCCTACATCAACTGCATTTAGTCCTCACACATTCCTTCAACACGTGTGACACAGTATAGCATGTAAATGTGGGGGGGGCTGCTCCTCTGACTTTATTTTTTGAAGTTATTCTGAAGATCTCTTGGGAAGTAGATGGAGGTTGGATTCATAAAACTTTAAAATGTCAGAGCTGGAAGGCAGGGTAAATTACATGTGGTCTAATTGTCTCATTATAATGATGAAGAAATTGAGTCCCAGGGAGGGTGAGGTTTGCCCCAGTTTACCCCGACAGAGACTGCACAGCACGGTGTCAGTCTGTCCTTCACGTTGCCCTCAGACCTCCAAGATAGTGAAAGCCGCCACGTGGGTTGTCCCTGAGTGCCTCTGTCCTTTAGCTACCAACAGGGTGTATTCAACGGGAAGGGGTCAGAGGTCAGGGAAAGAACAGAGGGTGGGGGAAGCAGGGCTACTGATTCCGTGCTTGGCTGTTTCCCCCCTCTTAACACTTAGTAGGAGTAATCCTTGGTAGCCTGGCCATACACTTTCCCCTTTCCAGATCCCTTTTGTTGCAGAACCCACAAAAGGCTGCTTCTCACTCAGTGCAGCATCACTTCCGGTTGCCCTAAACCCTGAACACATTTCTAAAGAGTTCCCTTATTAAACTCTCTTCCTATCACCCGGTTTGGGTGTCATCTGGTTTCATGTTATCACCTTGGTTGATACAGTACGGACTAGAGAAAAAAAAAAAACAAACTACTCCCTGCCTAGTTCTCTGTGTCTTGACCCATATTGTTAGTCTCCCGTGCTGTATTTGCTGTGGGGAGCTTAATACTCGGCATAAATATGTAACAGTTGTATACGTAGGTTGTAGTCTGCATAGGCAGGTAATCCCAGGCAGTGGGTCAAGGCTAAAAGCATGAGCCCGGAGTCTTGGGTTCAAACCACAGGCGGGCTGCTCGCTAGCTGTTCGTTAACTAGCATACTGCTTACCTTCTCTGTGGCTCAGCAAAGCTGCTGTGAAGAAGCAATGATATCCGTGCATTTAAAGGACTTAGAACACATCAGTGCGGGTTATTAAATGTGCCTAAGCTCCCAGCACGGACTCTGCACTAAACAAATGTTAGCATGATCATTGTGCACTGTTAGGATTCATATTTAGTAAATGGAAGCTTTTATTAGAACTGTGATCCTGTAAATGGAAAAACATGCAGAGTGTCCCAAGCCTTTTACACTGTCATAAAAAGCTATGAGGATAGAGACTTAATTTCCCAGGGACACTGAGGAAGGGAGGTTCAGATGAGTGTGGGGTGTGAGTCACGGGGATTCGAGGACAGATGGGACAGGACTGTAGACTGCACCGCACCGTTCTGGACAAGCCGGGATACGCCTGGGATCTCTGGCGTGCTGGGCAGGGGTAGGATTTAGCCCCTTTCAACAAGTTGATGGGTCTGGGAGGAGGCATGGCATGGGATCTGTTGCCCCATGACTCTCCTTGAGAACACATGAGCTGGATATCCCGACAGGCACGGTGACTCAATGGCCACTTCACTAGGGTGCTAATGGAGACAGGAGTTGTTCAGTTCTGTTCTTTGAAAGAGTAGTCATCCCCCTCGCCCATTTGTTCTTCCCTCTGCGTATCCGATAAACATTCACACTTGGAAAATTGACCCCCTCCATCCTAGCATTCCATGAGCTTCCTTATGGTTATGCGTGTACCATAACGTCCTCGTCCTCGGAGTTTACCTATGGGGTGTTTGGAAGGAAGAGAGCCCCAAGCTGGCCCACGCAGATAACCGGCTAGCCAGTTCTTCCCTGCTGATACCGCCCCATGCTGCACTTGCTCCTCAGTGCTTTTACCCCTTCCTGCCTCTAGGGGGCAGTAAATTCCGACGTGGTCCAGTTTCAACTCATGTATCATTAAACACAAGGCTGTGACATTCTTCTCTAAGAAAGAGAAATTAAGTCATCCCATCTTCTGCGGCCTGGGACAGTGACAACTCTCTGTTATTACTTTATGTCAGACAAGGAACGAATTTAATACAGTGCTGGAGAGCAGGGGAACCTCAGCAGAAGGCAGTCGCTTTCTATATAGAGTCTGAGTTAGACCTTGGCACTCACACCTAAATGTAGATCACCCTAGCTAGCCTCTCCCGATTATCCTCTCTTTGCTTATTCTCCCTCTTGCTTTTATTAGAATTTCAATTATTGTCCCAGAAGGTAATTACAGGGTAATTAACAGGCTCTCCTGCTAGGTAGGCATTTACAGGGTCTCCTGATTTCAAATGAGTGTTGCTACCCAGGGCCATATCCCTGCATCTGGCTTCGTATTGTTCTGTCCACACTATAATGTCCACACCCTGATAACACTGGATATCGCCGTGGCACAGATGTTCAGGACTATTGATAACTAACTAAAGGAGGGTGCTGATTTTTTTTTTACCTCTTTTTCAGCGCGTTTTAAAATCACAAACGCCACCATGACTATACTGTTGAAAGGTCACCCAATCTCACACACACCCCTCCATTCTCAGTACTCCCTGCACTCAGTTTTTTCTCTTATCTGCCTTCCCCCGACCCCATGGTACTTAAGAGATTCTACCATGTGGTGTAATTATTTATTGAGAGGTTATATCTGTTTTCTTTCAACCACCCAATACATAAACTCAAGCAGAGCAGGAACTCAGTGTATATTCACTGATTTACCTGCTGCCTGGTGTTTGGAAAGCACCTTTCCAGTGTTGTGCCCATTGACAAGTGTCTCAAGGAGTGTTCTGGTTTCCTACTTTGAAGAATATGGACTTTGATTAAACAAATTTACCCTGAAAATCGTATCACTGTACATAAAGTCTTTTTTTTTTTTTTTTTGGTTGATATATTACTTGGGTATTGTTGACAAATTAAAAAGTGAAAAATCAAACCCTCTAATGATCCTACAGATCTAGGACTAGCTCTCTAGTCCTGTATTGGAAGCCTCTGCCTCGAAGGGTTCTATCCCAGGACCACACACACACACACACACACACACACACACACACACACACACACACCGAAAGGAAACTGGAGGTTCCCACTTAGTCTCTAAGAAGCTCGTGTAGCCTTTTTGCCTCCCACAGCGGCTGTATCCAGAATTTGCCGTGTATCTGCTAGACCAGGGATGGAAACAGACGCAGTGCCAGGAAGGCTCCATCCGACACCAGAAGCACCTGGGGAAGTTCCGTCAACTTTGACTCACTCATCTGCTTTCACCGGTGAGCTGTTTGTGCCGAGAGAAGCAGCTCCGGACTGGAAAGAATGAGGCAGATAGGAACACGGCGCCTGACTCAGGCTTTGCTGAATGTGTTGGTTTTGACTCTCAAATGGCTTTTTGGAAGGGAATCAAAACGACTCTCAGTCAAAGCATGCTCACACACATAAACACACACCTTCACACGCAGGCACACACAACTCAGGGTCTTCCCCAAGGGAGGGAGGTGAGAATGTGCCAGCTCTTAGGAAGAAAGTTCTCCCCTCCTGCGTGGGAGAACTTCGGCTGTCCTTATCACATGGTGTTCACCTGTGTAAAGTATTACAGCTTCTCTATCAGACACAAGAAATTACACTAAAGGTGAAAAGGAAAAGGTAATATTGCTGGCTAATTATTTTCTCAGAGATCCAAATGGCTCTCTCCCTCCCTCTCCTCCCATCCTCCTGCAATGGCTTTGCCCACATGAGACATTGTGGGGACCTACCTAAGTGCTTGATCTTCTGCAGTGTTCTGGTTGTCAGTGGGCCATGGTGAGGTTAGGGACAAAAAGCTGATTTTAGATATTCTGCTGGTATTGATCCCTGCTCATCAGAAAGGCTTCTGCTGTGCTGGCTCATGTCTGTGGGTAGGCAAAGGCGTTTACACATTTCCTGCCACGGCTTATTCAATCTATTACAAAGTAGCGTCAGCAGTCAGTGTTTTTTCGCCTTTCTTTGACCCAGTTTCCAAAACACCCAACTAAAAATGCTTCATTAAGTTTATATGGAGGTTACAAGGCAATCAGAATTTGTCCTATAGCTGTTACCAGAAGGATTATCGTAAAGACCTCTACCCCTTTCCATCCAAAAGTCCCTGTCTTTTGAACCAAAAACCAAAACAAATAAAAAAAAAATGCTGACGTACAAGGAATATGTTACTGAAATACAGCTGAATTGCCAGAGTTTGGGAGGATGTTGTTGTTGTTATTTTGTTTTTTCCTTTGTTACTTTCCCATTTTCACTGATTAGACAGTGTATAAATTCCACATTGACTCTTTGTTACTGGCCTCCTTACTGAATAATCCCAAAAACCAGGACCATGGTCCCAAAGGCAAACACGAGCCACTCTTGGCTCTCAGAGTCAGAGACTCCATTCTAGCTCTTTCACAGCTGTGAAACCTCTGCTGTGCTCCCTGCCTGCAGCACATCCAATCATACCAAGAAAGTGTTTCCAAAGGTCTTTTGTGGAGTAGAGAGATGGTTCAACCAGCAATGTGCTTACCATACAAGCATGAGAACTTAAGTTCATCCTCCCAGCACCCAGGAGGAAGCCAGGCATGGTGGAATGTGCCTGTGGTCTTCGTACTGGCCAGACAG
The DNA here is from genome assembly GCF_907164565.1 of Psammomys obesus. Classification (NCBI taxonomy): domain Eukaryota; kingdom Metazoa; phylum Chordata; class Mammalia; order Rodentia; family Muridae; genus Psammomys; species Psammomys obesus. The sequence goes on along the minus strand of NW_026588752.1, from coordinate 13,508,678 downwards.
AGGTGGGAGAATCCCTGAAGCTTGTTGGCCAGATAGTCTAGCCAAATTCCTGAGCTCCCATTTCAGTGGAAGACCATAGCTCGAAAAACGCAGTGGAAAATGATAGGGGAATACACAGCACACCAACTAGTAGCCTGCATACACACACAGGCACATAGTCAGAGAAACACACATGAAAACTTTCATAGTCTCATTCCAATACACACACGTAAAAGTCCTTTCTGTCTCGTGTGTGTGTGTGTGTGTGTGTGTGTGTGTGTGTGTGTGTGTGTACTATGTGTTTACGGCTGTCTACAGAGGCCAGATTCCCCGGAGTTAGTCGTACAGGAGGTTGTGAGCTGCTGGACAATGGGTACTAAGAATTAAACTTTGGTTCTCTGGAAGAACAGCAAGTGCTCTGAACTGCAGAAGAATCCTTCCAGCCCCTTCTTGGGGTAGATGAGTTAGGTTCCATCTTCACCAGTAAGCTCCTTTCCTGTTTTATCTTAGCGGAACATAGAAAAGCACAGATTTTTCCCAGCATGCTTTTCCCAGTTCACAAGTCAAAGGTCATTTTGTTCTCTGCATTAAAACCCTGACGCTGGGAGTTTGGAATCACAGCACCAAACCCCTAGGCAATCAGCAAATGTCAACTGTCCTCTCGCAGAGCAACTAGCTGCGCTGTACTCTCACTACTGTAGTGTTTCCAGTGGCGTGAGGGATAGAAAAGAGAAGGAGGCATCGCAGAAGCGTGTTGCCTCCAACTGCCCGGCATCACTAATAGCCAGAGCACCTGCCCAATTTAGGCATATTTGTTAAGTTCATTACCACCCAGGCCCTGAGTAAATGATAAATGGCCGTGAATACTCCTAAATTTTCATGAATTTGTTTTGATACCTAGAATTTTTCTCCCATGGAGGCTGAACTTTTCCTCACTTTAAATTGTCTGTTTACTTTAATTAAGCCTTTCCCTGGCTCTCCAACTTGTTGAGCTGATAAGCAGTAATTTACAATGGGATTCTCTCTCTCTCTCTCTTTTACACTCTTCCTCCCTCCCTCTCTCCCTTTTCTTCTCCCTCTTCCTTTCCTTCTATCTCCCTTCTCTCTTTCCCCCTCTTCCTCTCTTCTTCCTTTCTTCATATCCCTCACTCTTACTCTTTCTTCCTCTCTCTTTCACCCCCCCTTTTCCCCTTTCTCACCTTTTTCCTCCCCGCCCCCATCTCTTTCTTTAACTTAGCCTTCTCATCTTTGCCTGGTGCAGCAGCCAGTGAGCAAACAATATGCAACATACTGTTAATCATGGTTTTCTTCCTGGGAAGCAGTCTCAGTCAATACAAGCCGGGATTTCTGAGCCATTTCTGCTCATGGTCTGCATAACCTCTCTTTTATTTTGGCTTCTTAGCATAGACATCCCTGGATAGGGTAAGGCAGCCAGGGACATGCTAGCAAATTCTTAATATTCCACCTGTGAGGGAAATGAGAAAAGCAAAAAAGAAAGAAAGAAAGAAAGAAAGAAAGAAAGAAAGAAAGAAAGAAAG
>NW_026588752.1:13367080-13507151 GCF_907164565.1 Psammomys obesus | reverse complement strand
AAGAAAGAAAGAAAGAAAGAAAGAAAGAAAGAAAGAAAGAAAGAAAGGAAGGAAGGAAGGAAGGAAGGAAGGAAGGAAGGAAGGAAGGAAGGAAGAAAGAAAGAAAGAAAGAAAGAAAGAAAGAAAGAAAGAAAGAAAGAAAGAAAGAGAGAAAGAAAGAAAAGAAGACACAGTTGGGAGAGAAAGCAAAGCCCATTTTCTATCACATTGTACCCCAGTTTTAAGCTGCACACTGCTGGCTGGGTAGTGTCTCTATCTTCATTGTACTACTCCTGAGAAATTTCCAGAGACCCCCCCCTCCCCTACTTCCCCATGCCACCCACAGTTAAGTAAGGTTCCTCTTCCGGGCTCTCAAGACACCATCTGTTTTTTCTTCATAGAGCTTCTTATATTCTATTTAAATTAACTTAGCAATTTAATTTAAATTGACTAGATTGTCAGCTCTCCAAGGAGCGAGATCCTGTCCTCACTCACTGTTCTATCCCACCTGTCACACAGCGGCTTCCTGAAAAAGAGGCCTCAACCGGGCTGAGATCTGGAAGCCCTTTGATCTGGAAGTTGAAGAGAACTCTCCTACTCTAGCCTTTGGGTTGCAGAAGGCTGGTGGATTCACACCTGGCAAATTTGCCTGTCTGCTTAGATCTAAATAGAGCGCATTCTTAGGCAGAGAGGGAACATTTGGAGACCGTGGCGATGAGGATTTACTCTTGCCTGCTCCAGTCTATCACCCGCATGCAGAGAAGATCAGGGCCAAGATGCATATTTATGAACTCCGGATGGATGTGCTGTCCCCACCTGCCCATGGGGAGCTCTTCTGCGATTTTCCCTCGCCAGCCACGCTGCTCCGCTCTGACTGATGAAGCTGACTGGGCAAATTGCTATGCTGATGAACCGCTCAGCTACCTGAGCAAATGTTCCAGGGAGACCTCCAGGGATACAGAGCATTGGAGAGAAGGCTCCTCCACAGCTCTCCACAGCCAGGGGTGAGCCGTGTAACCCTTAGCTAGTCGATCCTGGATGGATAAGGAAGATAAAAGACTATGATCGGGCTACTCACTTTTTTTTTTTTTTTTTTTTTTTTTTTGGCAACCAGAGTGCCTGTCCTTGGGCTGCCAAGAAGCCTTATTGAATTTTTTTCACTTCTCCCAGAAAGTTATTCAAATTGAGACCTGGAGGTCTGGGTGTCACTGTGCTCATCAGAAGGAGGAAACTAAGAGGCTGAACCAAAAGCACTTAAAGAAGGGATGCATTACCTTAAATTATGCAGATGGAAAACTGACATGATTGTCAATGTCACAAGTCACCTTTCTGAGTAAACATTTACCTCCGGGCAAATGCAGGGATGTGTTTCTTTTCGTTTACAAATGACTGCGTATGCAAATGCAGGGAGTGAGCCTTGTGCCCCAGAACGTAGAGATGTCTTCTCTCATCTATCCATAATGAGGAACATGCAGGAATCTGTCAAAAAAGGCATCCTTGGTTTGATTTGTGTCTTCTCAATAAAGCGGATTGCACTGTTGGGTCTGCCAGCTGGTTTTCTGCCTAAGTATTACATCAGTCTCTTGTATGATCTTGCATCCTGTGTAAAATGCAATATTTTGGCCTAATGGGCAGGATTAGCAAAAGCTGGGAAGCTATAAATGAAAGTTTCTTGTTTCTAGAGAGCAGGTTTGAGCTTTTATATTTTCTGCCGCAGAGCTCTGTGAATCTTAATGTATCTCTTGGGCTTTGATAATATTCGTGTTAATGTCAAAATTGATCCCATTGTTATTGAGATGTGTGGGTTGTTTTTTTTTTTTTTTTTCAGGCCAAAGATGCACAGTGGCTGTTGCCATGGCTGACGAATATCTGCATGGACCATGCTCTTTCCAAACCTTTCCCAGAAATGACTGAGGTTATCATAGGTGGTGTATCCAACCACATTCCATTTGTAGATCTGCATTTTTCTTTAAGTCACTCAGAACTTTAACATATTCACAGAGGACCTACTGTGTGCCTGACACTATGAAGGTACAGCAAACATTATTGTAACCACGGTAACAGGATTTAGAGTCTTCCATACAATTCTTGCCTAGATACAGAAAAGAGACAGTAGATAAATGGCCAATCAGAAGAATTAGCACTGATTAAAGAAAAAGAAACAGAAGAGAGTGAATGGTAGTGGCAGGAGGTCACTGGATGAGCTATCACCAAGGGGACCATGCTATCCAATTTAGGTTTGTAATATACACCAATAATGATTGGAAGCATTAGATGTCTGTACATTAAAGTTCACAACAGCCTTATTTACAATCACTAGAATATGAAACTAGCCTAAAGCCTCAGTAGATATCTGGATAGACAGTTGTGTCATATTCTTACAGTGGAATATTGTTTAGACTTTCAGAAAAAAAAGAACATTCTGGCATATGCTTCAGTGTGGATAAACCTCGAAGATATTGTGCTAAGCGAAAGAAAAATAATGTATGCTTCTACTTCCTAGTGTAAGCAAAGTCACTGAAATTGAAGACAAGGTGTTGATTGCCAGAGACTGGAGGAGGATAGAGAGGATAGTTACTGTTTGCTGGGTTTGGACAGATAAAAAAAGTTCTGTAGCTAAAGGGTGATAAAAGGTTCCCGATTTGTGAATGTTCTTAAAGCCACGGAACTTTGTTCCTGACAATGATTATGAATTTTATACCATTATGTTTTAACACAATTTAAAACTTGCATGTCACTAATTTATTCTAGATAGAAAGGAAACCAAAGAACAACAGGAGAAGTCAAAGGAAGCTGTTTCTCCAGCATCATCTAGACCAAGGTCAAGGCAATGATCAGTGATCTGGTTGTGACTCAGTGGTAGTGCACTTAACCTAACAAGGATGAGTTCTTGGTTCCACTCCCAAACACCAGACAAAATGAAAAACCAGAGAGTGGTGGTCCGGTGGCAGCAGGAAAACAGAATTTGTGGATTTGAAACATGTTTTAAAGGAAAAGCCGAGGGTCTTATTTACGGATAACACTGTCACTCTTTGTAGTTTGACCTCTCATGCACTTGAAGCCAATAGACCACTCATGTAGAAGCTGAAGACTGGCAAAATCCCTTTTTCTGGCAGATGTGCTTAAGCTTGCTGTCTTGGTGCATGACAAGGAAAGCTTTATTTTTAAACTCTGTGCTCGTCTTGGATGCGTAAGGGAGCTGCCGCTGTTGACATGTGAATATTTGGCTGCACTGTCATGTAGCACTCATATGCTCAGTGTGAACACGGCTTGACTTTGCAATGCACAGTGATGAGTAGCATGTGGCTAGCGTTGTTCATTCTCTTCCTCATTAGTAATGCACGTCTCCCATTAGCATATGCAGCTAACTACTCCCTTTCCCCTGTACAGTGTTGACATTCATTGTAATGATTTATTATCCAAGCTAAATAACCCTCAATAAGAAACAACAAACATGCTTATGTTTGTGTTTTCCATTTGTTTTGTTTTTTTTTCCTTGCTTGCTTCCACATAAGTAGATAGTTTTTTTTTAATATGGTAATTAGGTGATACAGGAGACCACTTGAAAGATTAGGAAAGTTGGTAAGGTTTATTTGCAAAAATTCAGCAAATTCTAATGACATCCCACACTATGTCCTTGGAATTTCAAAAAGGAAAAAAAAAACAATAACGGCAGATTATTAAAATGTTTGTTATGAGCAAACACTCCATCTAGGACTTAATGATCTATAAAAGGGCCACATTTGGGTTTCCTGTGGAGCCTCCACAGCCCCCAGAAGTCTTTTTTATTTATTTGTGATATCTCCACAATGGGCTGAAACATCAACAGCACTTAACAGATAGTACGTGTTAGAGAACAGTGACTGAGATGCAGGGCTGTTAAGTTAAACAGCCTGAGTTTACGTCTGAGCAAAGCCACTGACTATGTGACCTTGAATGATGTATACAGTAGCTCCCCGAGCCCCAGTGGGCCTCATCTATAAAACAGAGAGAGCAGACATGCCAATCTCATGAGGTCTGTGTGACAAGTAAGAGAATACATTCAGAGCCCTTGCTGACATTAGCTGAGAATAACTTCTCAATAAATATTAACTATTATTATCATCATCAGTGAGCTGCAAATATGCCCATAATAAAGACATTATATGTAAAAATAAACATGTTAGGGCATCATATAAAAATTAAGAGAAAACAAACACGGATCCTGTTATAGGAATCTGTACCTCCAGCAGTGAAAATGTAAAGCGTGTTTGGCAGTAGATGAACTGTCCTGTGCTTAGAAGGATTTGCCAACATCTCATCCTGTAGACAAGAGATGAGGCTCCTTGCTCCATATTACTCCAACGTTACTTCACAGGCGCAGCCTCACTCACTCCAGTCACCCACCTGTTACTGAGTTGATACTGCTCGTTTTTATCCCTGAGACTGCAGCAAACATTATTTTGGACACTGGAGCCTTTTCATCGGTGGGTTAGTTGCTTTTGTGTGGTCCTCAGCCAACTACCCAAGAGCAATAACACAGGTAGCTTCATTTTGGCTTATGGTTTCAGAAGTTTTAAAAATGATAGGGGAGATAGGCATGTGGGCAGGAGGAGCTCCATCTTTGCAGCAGAATTATGGGGCAGCCTTATATCCTTGCAGACCAGGAAACAGAAAAAGCAGGCGGGAACCAATGGTGGTATTCCCTTTAACGGCCTGCCCCTAGTGGTCCACTTCTGCTAGCCAGGCTCCACCTCCTAAAGTCTCTGTAGCTTTCAAAATAGCAGTCCAAGGTGGAACATGCATTCAAGATGCTAGAGGACATTTCACATTCATGCCGTTACCTGGTGAATGATAAGTGCCACACCTTGCAAACCAAATGCATTGTATTGTGCCCATTTAAAGCTGTCTTCCCAAGAATACAATGGTAGTTCTGTTTTCTAAAAAATAAAATAAAACAAAATAAGAAACACTCATTTTCTGACTGTTTCCACTTAAAAACCTGAGCGGGTTATTCTCACCTCAGGCTTTTCCCCAGTAGACAATTGTTATTGATGTTTTGTAAGCGTCATATTCCATTCAAAGGTAAAAGGCTCCTTCCACTTGCCACTCTTCTGGTGATTTTTTTTTTCTACACTGTGTCTACAAGTCAACACTCCTGGGCTCAATTAAAGTATGAATTTAGCCACTGGATTCACAGGGGGGTGATCAAACTTGAATACTAATACCTTAACTATTTCTTATGAATGTCAGGAGGGGGCCCACTGAGGAATGGTTTTGAAGACAATGACTGGGGAGCTCAGGGTGCCTGGGGATGGTTATAACTCAGTACATTGGATTTTGCTGGATTTTTTTTTTTTGCAAACACAGAATATTGCTCATTAGACTAACAATTTGCTTGCAATTAGCCACTGAAACCATGCCACTTTCTGCTTTCCTAATGCCTCATTATCCCACAGCACAGGGATTAATTTTCTAGACCCCTGTTTTAAAGACTTAACCTACTGCATCATGATAAAACAAAAAAACAAACAAAGAAACCCATTACCTGTTAAGTTCTTAATATGTGTCAAATCCTCCCTCCTTGTCGGGGAAAAGAATAGACCAAAGGTAGGTATAGCTCCTCATAGAGCATTGTTCTAAGACAATGAGGAGACAGTATAGTTGAATTATGAACCAGTTCAGTTGACTGATGAACTATGGAGAGTTGGGAATGAATGTTTCAAACAAATTAGATACAGTCTTGTAGCAAGTAGAAGCAGGGCCAGGTGAGAAACAGAAATGTAAGAAGCCTAGGAAAGCAAGGTTTAAAATGAAGCTATCGATTTAATAACTGATCCACTAACAACCTTAGCACACTTCTGGAGGCTGTGGATATCATCTGCTTGATGTTTCAGACTTGCAAGATCAAAGTACTGAGTTAACTTCATTCTTCATCTAGGAACTGGCATGTACGGGATTTGAACCAGAGCACTGGAGCATGCGTGTAACCATCACATCGCACTTCTTCACTAAGATGCATCTCTAATGTTCACTTAAAATTCTGACTGGCAAAAGCAGCATTTCAGCATTAGTGTGGTCCAGTCTGATGCATAGATATACTCTTGGCTGCCTTTACATCAGAAAGAATCTAGGCATGCTGCTAGCAGACTAAACAAGCCATGTAGATGAGCTTGGACTTAACCATGGGCACTGGATCGTACCTGGGTTACTCAGCTCAAGGGAGGCTTACAAATTAAAGTTAGAATGCTATTGGTCCCATATGACTAAGAGAGGACAGTATTAATACTTTTTCTTAGCACTGATTCTGTTATAAAGCCTTTAAAGAGACCAGAAACTGTGTGATATTCAGAAATAGTTTCAGTGTATTAGAAGAATGGAAATAATCCTTTGAGGTTCAATATATACAGAAGTAGATGAGAGGAGAAGAAAGAAAAGGAAGGGAGAGAAGCTTGCTACATTGTAAGCCCACTTCAGTGGGTCTCTTTCTCTCTCAACTTTAGCTTTGAAGCTGAACACTTGAGAGATTAGCCCAGCACTAAAGAAAATGCCCTCTTTTATGTGTGAAAGCTTGGTAATTGCTGCAGAAAGATACTTAGTGGCTCATAATATTCATATAATCAGATTAGTTTTGAATCCTACCTCAGCGGACAACGCTGGAGTAATCCAATTCTCGCCTGTTTACCTTGTCAGTGTGTGCACTTTTTTTTTTTTTTTTTATCCTCAGTCTTTCCTTTCTGAGCCTTGGTGGATCCTATCAACAAAGCTGTTCTAGGATCTTAGAGAACAAGTCAAGCGCCAAAGAAAAAGAAAAAAAAGAAAGAAAGAAAGAAAGAAAGGGAGGCACTCTCAAGGTTTGAAGAAGAGTCGGGTGTACTCTGTTGACTTGGTTTTGGCACTTTGGTTGGGCCATTTACTTCTTTGCTAATAGTTATCAAACCTGTGGCTTTCAGCATACACAACTGTAATTGTTCTGGGCAGTTAACATCTCAATTCATAGACACCTGTCTCATGACCAGTCTTCTCCGAGCTTTGAGCATATGGCTGTGTCTGATGGCTTCACTGATTTCACGAGGGAGAGTTTTTTAAGATCTCTATTTGAGGGGCAGCCACTACACAGATGAGTGATACATGGCTGGAATTAATTATTGCTTGCCAAGTTGGAGGATTGGTTCTTTCTAAATTCAGTGCCAAACCTCATCTTAATTGCTGGCAGGCTTTTGGTTAACTGGGTCTAGCTCCCTTCCTATCCTCAACCCCATAACCCAGTGCCATTTGCATTTTACTATTAAGGATGGACCATGTATTTGAGTGTTCAAGTCTGAAATTTGCTTTCTAATTATATAAACATGACGGTGGCCATACATTCCCTGGACTTGATAATTAAGAATGATCTTACCTTGTAATCACAGAGTTCCTTCTTTCAGTGAAGGCTTCCTTTCTTTCTGAAATGAAAGTGGCATTTCAGCCATCTGGCATGGGCTTCTGTCAATTAAGGACTCCAATCATATTTTACCCACATCATTCTGTAGGAATAATGAACTTGGTCTTCATAAATAAATGTGTGCTCTCCGGAATACAGGAGTGCCCTTCAGTATTTCTGAACTTTCCTGAGACAATATCCCTCGGGTATATAGCATATCAGCAAATATCCCAATAAATGCTGTGATCTAATGGGGAAAAGTGGTGCAGATTACAGATAATAGCTGCCAGTCAGTCTTAGAAACCACCCTAAAAGCTTGTCGGTTGGGTAAGCTCTCCCCCCCCCCACCCCTAACCAATGTCTAGCTGTCAGGACATCTCCCTCATGGCTTGATTAACTTTTTTCAAAGCACGATGGATCTCTAGTCGTTTTGGAAGTTATCCCAGCAGGCATTCTCCTAGGCTTCCCTGGGGAAAGGGTATAGGCCAGTGTCTCTCATTTTGTGTTAGGGCTTTGAAGTCTCACGTTTTCAATTACCTACCAGACCCAGCATTTTCTTTGAATAAAACACTTACCCAGTCTCAGGCCCACATTTCTGCAGTTCCTAATACAGAAAGCGCCCCATTACTAGTTTGCTTCATGTAGATTGCCACCGTGCCAGTTTAAGCAACTGCAGCAGCGGAGTGTGCCGGCTAGCTGGAGCCAGTATCCTGAAGCCAGGGGAAGAAATGAAATCATTCTCCATTTCCTATACATTTAACTCCTTTGAAAGCACAGATAGTTCTTTTTATTTTGGAGTATGTTTTGCAGGGGAGAAGGTCTCCTAAAAGTGACTCAATTCTTTTGTTTTCTCCAGATATTTTATGGCATTTATAGCTTTGTGGTTTTACGCTCCGGAAATGGCTCAACCAACCAGAGCTAAAACGTCACAGCAGAAAAAGAAGACTCAAATTATCACTGTTCGCCAAGTGAGAGCCAATTTGAACCATTGACTACATTGAAATGTTAGAATGCTTTCAAGTTGTGTTTGTGTGTGTGTGTGTGTGTGTGTGTGTGTGTCCCATGGTTGGAAATTTCTGGTTCAGAAACATGCTTGGACTATTTTGACAATTTTTAACCTGCTTAAATTGGATTTTTTAACGTGCACAAATTGATGTTCTGCCACTTGGAGAAAGTTTTAAAAATACCAAGACTTCAAAGAAAAACACTGCGAGTAAATCAGATGCAAACATCCCTGTATCCATCCCAGCAAAATTAGTTTAGGGTTTCCTAGGGCAATGCTAAATGAGAAGGATGCTCTGCCATCAGGGCAAGTACCACTGGTAGTCATCTTTTTCTTATTATTATTTTGTTATGGTGGCTGATGGCTGAGAAAGATATTTTAATAACTTGTAGAAATTCCTAAATGACATCAACTTTATAGATGCTTTCAAAGGATACAAGCGAGAATTCTTAGTATCACTGCTCGTGTTGTGGAAAGTTGTGTCAGTTTCGGTCCCTTGGAATTTGGGGTCTCATGTGGTCTTCCTTGCCCTTGCTAGTCCTTTCTCCCTTCCTATTTGGTCATCAGATCTTCCTCTATCATACTGTAGGGTAAATTAGTCTTGAAAACAGCAATGTGTATTAGACACGATATCAGCAGCAGAAGCTGAAAGCATTTTTTTTAATGAAACCAGAGAGACGAAGTGATCTGCTTGATAATAAAGCTTAGCTTTAATGCCAGCTCCATGCTGTTACAGCATATTACTAAACAGCAAGAAATGTGGCACAGATGTTGTGGCGGCCATATTTTACACCATCCAAAAGGTCATGTCGCTTGTTATTACATTCGGAATCAATATTAAGTGAGCGTTCCAAATTTCAGCTGTCAGTTGAATTTATTGCTGCAAACCAAAGCTGAAGGGTTCTCGACTGTGATTCAAGCAAGCTAACAAATTAACTAATAGAAGGGCATGCCTAGAAGAAACAGGTGACCCACGTGCCAAAGCAAACGCTAGGCTCTTACATAGCTGCAAGAAAGAACTGCTTCAGCTGCCAATCAAAAACAATTGCCACCTCACTGATAAAAGAGAGAGAGAGAGAGAGAGAGAGAGAGGGAGAGAGTGAGAGAGAGGAAAGAAAAGAGAGGAAGTGAGGTAGGCAAAAAAAAAGCAAGCTGTTGAGGGAGCAAGGGAGTCTATGTTAAATGGGTAGAATACCTGAGGAAGGTCGATAAATAAAAAGGAGAAAGAAGAAAAGGAGAGAGGAAAGAGGGAGGTTTAAAACCTGGAACCCCTGCACAGGTGTAGCCCATGGCAGTTCAGTGTCCAAGTGGGTTACATAGTAATGGGAAGAGGGACTGCCTCTGACATAATCTGATTGGCCTGCTCGTTGATCACTTCCCCCTGAGGGGGGAGGCCACAGTAGAGGACAATGCAGCCACTTTTGATGAGAACTGATAGACTAAGATCAGAAAGAAGAGGAGAACCTCCCCTATCAGTGGACTTGGGGAGTGGCATGCATGCAGAAAGGGGAGGGAGGGTGGGATCAGGAGGGGAGGAGGGAGGGGCTTATGGGGGGATACAAAATGAATAAAGTGTAATTAATAAAAAATTTAAAAAAAGAAGAGCAAATTCACCTAAACCAAGAGCTGTTTCTCCAGCCCCCTTAATGCTTTTTATATAGGGGTTTATAATTTTGTTTAAATTAAACTTGTTTATTTTTGTGTGCAAAAAAAAATAAATAAATAATAAAAGAAGAAGAAGAAGAAGGAAATCTCTTTTCTTAGCTAGATGGAATATCTTCAGAGTAACTCAATAAAAATAGGAAAAGAGAGAAAGGGAGAGAAAAAAATACGGAAACAATAAACCAGAGGTCAGCATCGGTGGATAAACTATGCTCTATCACAGCATTCAGGATGAGAACCACATACTTTGGATTCTGCTTCCATGTATAAATTTTCCTGAGATTTGGTCACCTGACCTTAACCCAGGCCTCACACATGGATTCACTGAGCCAGGGACTAGTTTGACTTTCTTCATCTTCTTTCCATAGATCATCACCTCGGTTGTAGCTTTTGAGTCTGCAGTTATCACTAGAAATGGTACAACATCTAGAATTGATGCCCATTTGGTTCATTCATAGAATCCCCCCCACACACACACACACACCTGTTACCTAATGTGATTTATTTTGGAAAATTAAGGGATTTCCTAGGGAGTGGAAAGAACTCGAAGGTGACAGGAAATCATCAGATAAAAAGGGAGATGTGCCAACCGGTGTCCCCTCTATAGAATGACCATCCAGTAAGATCACAGAAGGCTGGTCACAGCAGGCAGTAAGCCTGTGTGTGACTCTATAGACCCATGACTGGCTCTGAAAGTATGTATAAAGGGTATCCTTAAAACCATCTCTGTCTGTGATGGAGTCCAGTACATCTGTTGAAGAGCAAATGTTGTGCACAAAGCAGCTGGTCCAGAGATGGGCTGAGGCTACTGTGGGTGCCAGAGCTCACAAGGCACCTTGAAAAGAGAAGTAAGCAAGAAGAAATTAGGTTGTGTGGTCCGCTGGTGGACAGAATTTCTCTCCTGGCAATTTTCCTACTTGGAAAAGTCTCCAAAGACTTTGACCACATTAGCAAATCCCTAAACTGCTGATAATGTGGGGGCTAAGGGTAACTAGGGCCCTCAGGTGCTTTCTTACAAAAGCAAGGTCTGCTTTTCTATATTTCCTTCCATCCTGCCTCCTGTTCCAAATGTCAGTTATGATTTTTAATTGACTTTACTAGGAGAGTCAAAGAAAAAAAAAAAACCTCTGTAATTGTAGTAAATAAGTACTTCAGTCAAGGACTATTCATTATTCAAGATTCAATAAACATTTTTTGAGTACCTACTCTGGGTACGTCCTATGTACAATGCTCAGGGATAGAAGATAAACAAGACAGGGTCCCTATTCTTGAGAATTGAGAGAGAAGCAGCCATGTCTAAGGATGTCCAGTCCAGAGCTACAGTGTGTAGCTTAGAATGCCATGACCCAACAGGCTTATTTCTAGGAAGTTATCCAAGGAAATAGTGCATAAATTTATGCTTAAATGGATATTAATTGTGTCATGGTAACTGACAGAGAAGTAGGTGCTTGATGATTTGTTGTTGGATAAGTAGGTATTATATGAATATTCGTCTGAGCCAAATGGGGAAGTCTGTGTTTAACAAGGAGGACCGACTAAAAGAGACACATAACAAATTCAAACAATTTGGAAAAATAATGTTACAAGGCTTATTCAGTGGCATAACTTTCCAAACTCACACTGATAAGGAAAAACAGTTTAAGTTTATAATAGGAATTTTGATTCTGCGAAAAAAAAAAAATTATACAAAAGGGGCCAGAGAGATGACTCAGCAGGTTAAGGCACTTACTGCCCAAGCCTATGACCTGAGTGTGTGCTCAGAACCCACAGTCCTTGTTCTCCACCCGTATGTTGTTGCATGCACATGTGTTCTCTAAATAATATTCAAATAAATATATATAAATCATAGAGCAGTCTGATGGCCAAACTGACTGATGGTTGAACTGGAAAAAAAAGTGTACGTATATGTGTGTATATATACATATGCATATATGTATACATGTATATACATATATGTATGTGCAGGGCATCATAAAATCAAACCATGTGTATCATACATTGTTTTATCATACATGTAGAAAACTATTCTTATCATCATTAAGCTTAAACTGCACTGGCCTGAAGGGGTCAGGCCCAGATCTTTTTTTTCTCCCCCTGTGGGATTATGTCTTTAGGTCATGAAGTAGAATGTAGGAGTTTCTTTCCCAACACTATAAAAAGCACACAAAGACACCTGATTGGGAATCCTTCTCAACGTGTGCAGGTTCCCCCTCAGCTCTCCCAGTTGTAGCCATACCTAATTTGATAGCATTGTTTGTAGCAATTTGCATATGTTGGATTTTTTTTTCAAGGCATTGAACTCAAGAAAGAGCTTTGTTTTTATGCTATCTCGTTGGTGCGTGCTGTATTTAACTGAATTGTGAAATTAGATTAAAGTTACAACGGGCATCAATAGGTTTTCGAATAAACAAAATTTCGAGGAGTGGGAGGGGGAGGGTTACCGAGAAACAGCCTGTGAGCTGCGTGGTGCGGATGTGTTTGTATGTTTTCGGCAAGTGCGAAGTAATCTAGCAAGTCAGTCAAACAAAAGTCAATTAGGGGGACCTATGGTATGTGCATTAGCTAGAAGAAAGGAGCGGGTGATTGAAAACCAGACACCACCATTTAATAGTGTGTTTGTGAAGGGAAAATTGTAACAGGTTTCCATACTCTCTCTTTTCCTGTATTATCCAGACTTTTCCTGTATTATTTGCAGGAAATAAATGTACTCTCACATGCATATCATTCATTTACTTAATTTATTGTTGACAGACGTTTAAAATTGAAATTGCTGTGTGCCTAGCATTGTGTGTCGCTGGTTTCTTAGTGTGGGTCTGACTATACTTTAGTAGTATTCTTTGCAGCTGAACCTCCTGGCTTTGAATCTCAACTCTGTCACTTTTTACAAGTGTAACTTTGGGAACCCTGGGTACTGCCCTAGTTTGTATAACTGCAAAATAGAGATAGTAGGAGCAATCTCCAGCAACCAGGGGTTTTGTGGAAATCAAATAAAATATAGCAAGACACCAGAAGAGGGCTTGCTGTATTAAGAGCTTCTATTTCTAGGTCTTTTCTCTTATTGTACTGAAGGCTTCCAAGGGTTTAGTTTCTAACTTGTGTGCCAAGGCACATCTCTACATAACATCTGCAGAAGAGGACAAGCAAATGGCTGATTAAGTGACAGCACACACGTGATGCTACGGAAGAGAGGCTGGGGGATTATGACCCATGGACAGACTCTGACCTAATGATGCCATTCACTTATCAATTGGCTGTGGCTTTTTATTCTATACTGCATCATCAAGCAGACAGAAAACTTAGAGCAGAGACTACATGGACTACAGAAGCTAAAGCACTCAGTATGCCTCATAAGAAAAGAACAACAGCTCGGCTGTTGGGCCTCTATCAAGATAGTGTCCTTGTGGGGTGAAGTAAAAAGAGTTTTTGTGCTAGGAAGAGGATTCATAGAAATCAACCCACATCACCTGTGCACATGTTATCTGAAAGAATACCAACCCAGAGCTGGTATTCTTGTAATATACAAGAATGCTATATATATATATATATATATACACACACACACACACACATGTATGTATGTATGTATACATGTATGTATGCATATATATGTATATATATGTATATGTGTATGTATATGTATATATATGGCTTGGCTGTGTAAGTTGTTTGTCAAGAGCAACAAAGGATATGTCTAGTTGCTGAGTAACAGGGAGCTATTACAGGCTTTGGGGCATGACAAAAATACACACGACATGGCTTAAATTAGATCTCCTAACAGATGTATGTGCAGGGATTATAGACAGTAACCCTCTAACTGTGGAATAAACAGGCATCTATTACATTAATATGGTTGTGAAGAAGCAGGGTCACAGTAAGAACAGTGGTTGGAGGAATAGAAAATTAAGTTTCTGATAGTTCTTTAATTTTTATAAAACTATTTTCCATGCTCATGTGAAGGAAACTCTATGGGTTTCTTTCCTGGGAAAAGCATAGTAGGAGCTAGGCAACAGTAAAATTTACCAGAATTAGAAGAACTACAGTCTTTACAAACAAACAAGGGAGAGAGAGAGAGAAAGAAAGAGATTGTGACTCCAGAATGGAATACTTAATCTGAAATAGAAGTATGATGCTCTCTTTCAAAGTCATGTGTACCTGAATGTATGTATGCATGTATGTACACACATGCACAAATGGGCTGCACAGGTTTTAGTGTAAGAAAACAACCTGGAAACTATCTTACTCCATCCAGATTCCTCTGCCAAAAAAAGAGAGGTCTTACCTCAACAGTTATCATTGTCTGATCTGACTTGCTCTCAACCCAGCCTTGGCTAATGGTGTAAGCAGTATTAATGCACTTCAGCCTGTCACCCTGAGCTTGGGCTTTCTTAAGAGTCCTTTATTGTGGTACAGAACATCATCGTGGTAATGAGGTGGAAGGAAACAAGTTTCCATCCACAAAATAAAGTGAAAGAGAAAGGCGCTCAGCGTCCAGTGCTTTAGATAGCAAGCAGCCCCACAGTAGAAGTGGCAGTCCCATGTATCAGCTTGGGCCATTTCTGTATTACATCTCCAAAGGTCCCTGCTCATTGCAAAGGCCTCTTGTGGTAGGTGGACTCTAACAACTTGCAAACAAGAAACAACAGCAGAGATGACACCAGAAAATAGTCACAATCCTTCCCCACCTGGAACCTCTGTAGGATATAGGTTGGGTAGGTGAGTTAGTGAAGGATTGGTTGACCCACCATGGCCAGAACCATAGGCTGTGAGATCCCAGAATGTACTAATGTGGTCTCTAAAATTCTCCAAATTAGTTAGTCACATATGCTATGGCCTTGTTAAATGAGGATGTATTTATTCCCTGTCATCCAATGTACCATGGTCCTTATTAGGACCTCTTCCTTTCTATTTTCAGTGTCTACATCCTTTACAATCATACCAATGAGGGCAGAACCACTTGAGTCACAGACAGCTAGGAGCTGTGTTTTTCAGTGGGCTCCCCCTTCAGGTTGGAGTCTGGAACAAAACCAGAACAAAGGAGGCTCAGAGGAAGCTGCTTTCTGGAGTGCTGGATCATCCTGGACATTGCAATAGTCACTCGTTGAGCTGCTGGCAAATTCTGTTCTTTATAGCAACCGAAACTCAGGTCAGCTGCATCTGGAGCCAAGACACTGGGTCAGCAAGGAACTTTATAGTCATATTTATGATTTGCACATTTACCTCTGACTGCCAATCTCTAAACACATTGGTCTCTTCCTTATTCATCATCTGTTGTGTTTTATGTGTCATTACTTTCTGTTTGGGGGTAAAAATGTTAAGTTCCCCAGTGCGACAATGTAGTGAAGGAAGTTATTCAAATGTGCTAATTTAAATAAGATAACTGAGTGGCTTTTAAACAATGAATATTTAGTAAATGATAATACCAATTATCATTTATGGCATGAAAGTCGAAATGCTATTTAAAGGAGGTCAACAAAAAGTAAGTGTATGGGCAGCCAGGGATTGCAGAAAATACTCATTTGGTACATCCGTAGAATCTAGCTCTGTAGCCTAGAATAATTTTAATTTTTAACTTTTATTTGTTTTATTGTTTTGAATTATGTACAGGGAGTGTAGGGGTATCCCACAGAAGATAGTGGGGGGTGTCTACGGTTACAGAAGGTTGAAAGCAGGCTGAGCTGGGGGCTGAGTGAGATCCAAACTCTGGTCTTTAGAGGAGCAGCAAACATTCTTAGCCACCGAGTCATCTCTATAGCCCCAACAGCAATCGCGATGCCCACGATAAACTTGTTTGCTGGAAGTAGAAAGAAGAAACAAAGGAGATCAAGTAGGTGTATAGTAACTCTGAATATCGCTCTTAGAATTTATTCAAGAGACAGGGAAGATTAAGTGTCTTCCACATGGATGGAAGGGTTCTTAGAATGAACAAGCTCCGGCCATGGCTAGTGGGCCCATGAGACAGGATTTAGCCTGTCAGTGCAGTTGGCTGTCCCTCCTCTCATAGATGTCCACCTACAGTTCTGGGAACATAGAACATAGGAAGCAATTTATTTGCTCTCACCACACCTCAAAGGCTCTGAACTCATCTCCAAGTTGAGCCCTTTGTGATCACGCTTCTTCAACCCCAACTTTATCAGAGGTACAAGTGAATGGAAGGTTTCAGTATTTAGAAAGAAAAATGTAAAAAACAAAACAACACCCCCACCCCCCCCCACACACACACAAACTACAGGGGAATAGTCAAACTGAAAAGAGAGCAATTAAAGAGACAAAAGTCCTCTTAGCTGCCTTTTGGGTACATTTTTCATCTTTTCACTAAGGGATTACTAGCTTTTAATTTTCCCTACCTCAGCCTAAAATACTGCTCATGGAAAATAGGTCCGCTATGGAAAGGCTGCTCTGGTTTAAAAGGCAAGCATGTGGGTCAATCAACCAGCTGTCAGATTGTAGCCAACACAGACAGTCTGCCGAGCTTGGTAGCTTATGCCAGACAAGAGTCACCAAATCTTGTGACTGGAGCCTTATTAGCCCTGCTGCTAATCATCAGATACAAGCCTCTCTGGGCTTGCATTTTTTATGATCATCTGACGCACCCGATGCCTCCTCTGCTCAAAACAGAGGGAACAGTTTCTTCTTTGTGCATTCTCAAAGCACAAAGGACCAGTGCTTTTGGATGTGAGTGAAATAGCCGTCTCTGCTCTCACCGTGGAAGATGAAGCATCGATCAGCTCCCACTGTAAACGGGATTTTTTCCCCTTCCCTTTTGTTTTGTTTGTTTTCCACTCCATCCCCGCAGGATGGTTGTGTTCATCAGCGTCGAACACTGGGTTCAACCTACTTGGCAAGTCCAAGGAGAAAGGGTCACGTGCTGTGTGGGAGCTGGTGAGGGCCAGGCTGGGGGCGCTGCAGGGCAGGAGGGAGCCGTGTTTGCCGATGACCAGGATGACCAGCGGGGCAGACCCACATGGCACCAGCAACGGATTCCACCACTGGGGAGCGGAGGATGACATTGCAGTAGGAAGGGTTTCTGAACCCCGCTTTAACAAGCCCTCTACAGCTCCAGGTCCAATCCCCAGGAAACTCGTTAACGCAGTTAGTTGCCAGGGCAGTGTGCACTTAAGACAAGGAGAAAGTGCAGCCACTCCTCAGCCTCGTGGATGCCAAGGCCGCTCCTCCATTCATTAGCCCAGCCTGCTGACCTTACAAAGTTGCTCTCAGCCTTGGGAGAACGAAGAAAGGTTGGATTCCAAACCACCAGCTTGTTTCTGTTAAAATACTGTCGACCAATATCTGAAGGGGTTTTTGCTTATCGGCAAACCACTTGGTCTTGATGAGAAATCACACAGACTCAGCAAGGCCTTAGTCAATTTTAAGGATACAAGTGTGTCCCGAATACTCTGGCTGGTGATGAGTATCAGTCAAGCCTTGTGACTCAGAGGAAAGCTGCGAGATTATGAAAGTGACTGAGTCAGCCACAAGGCAAAGCCTCCTGGCTCCTGTACCGAGAACCCTGTAGAACTTTCTGCAGGTGATCAGTGTCAGGGATCCAGAAACAGTAGATACACCCAGGGTGGAAGAGTCACCATCAAATTCAACTCTGAACCCAATTCCTTAGAACGTTTAACTTTGGAAAAACTGCTTAATTTTTCAAAGCCTCTATTTTTTCTTCTATGAAATGGGAAAGACAGTAATAACATAAAAACATTTTGGGTGCCCCTCCCCTCTTTTTTTTTTTTAATTTGGGGAAAGTACTTAGGAGTATGTGGAAATATAAAATAATAAGATGTAGGAGCCCAGCTTGGAACACATGCAGTAAGAGCTTAATGCTTGCTTCTTCCTCTCCCACCTCTCCTCTTCCTCCTCCTTTTCCTGTATGTAGTTTGAGCATTTTAACACTTTTATGTAAATCGTTCACCTTTCTGTTTCAAGACTAATTGCATATTTAAATAATGTAAACTCTAAATGTGATGGCACAGCCAAGACGAAGGCTAATACGGTGCCTGCTGTCTGAAGGTTCTTTGGACCTAGTGGTCTCATCTCACCTGCTTTTAACCTTCTCTAGGGTAGAGAGTGATGTGTCTTTCAGGTGCCAAAAATATTTTCATGCCAGCCAGCCTCCTTGCATTTGCATTTGTCACTGTAATTCTTTTGTTCCCAAAAAAGGGGGTGAAAAGAAGGTTAACAGGGATGTCACCCAGTGGCAAGAAATATCAAAATGTGTACCGCTATCTCTTCAGCGAATCACACTAAATTGAGAGCTTGCATTATTTGGGTTTCAGTTCAAGCTAGAGAATCCAAACCAGCAACGAATGATTTGTGACTCCCACTCAGTGTATTCAACTCAAAACTATTTCAATAAATCTGGGAATGCATCTATATCCAGTTAAATTAAGGTTTTTTTTTTTTCAATTTGGAAGGAAACGGTGCCAAATTGATAAGGTCTTTTGAATTATTCTATCTAAATATATTTAATCTTCATTAATGCAGCCCTGTATGGTATTTTGAGCCAATCTGAACAAGAAAAAATTTCACATATTTAATTCTTAAAATAGAATTTTTCCCCCTCTACTATACAGCGTGCCTGCCAAGGCATGTATGCTAGAGGATTTACGTACATAGTGAGTTTTTCTCTTCCATTTCCTAAAGCCTAGCCCACCCTCCTCTCTGGACACATATGATGTGATTTAATATAATCGCTAGAATTGCTTTATTTGTTCCCCTTTTTTCCCCTCACTGCTGTGAGAAGAGAAGTGAACTACTCTTTAGTCCATACTTCATGTGGGGGAAATTGTCTTAAGGAAGTTTCTTTCTTTCCATTTTTTCCCCTCCTTTGTTGATGTAGCTAATGAAACGATATGCATTTCAATTCCAAGGATCTCTGGATTCAGACCCAGAAAGCAGCTAACACACAATTGATTTCCAGCCCTGCAGGAAAAGGGGAAGCAGTGGAGAAGTCAGATGGATTGATTGCTGAGATACAGGCCCTGTGGGATACTCCAATAGCATCCATGTCTTGAATGTATGCACAGTCCCCTCATCAATAGAAAAATCCCCAGGATAGTAACTTTATAGAGTCTACACAGCAGTGTGAATAGGTAGGTGTGCTAACCCTGACTTCTCCCTCTTCAGATCTGCCTGGCCGTTAGAAAGCTGCCATATTTCAGATAGAGAGGGAGGAGTGGATCTGGGAGGAGTTAAGGTGAAGAGATGGGGATGAATATAGGCAAAATGCATTGCATTAAATTCTAGAAGAATCAACAAATTAGTGATAAATAAAAGAAACTGCCATACATTATAAATTAAACATTGGGATTAAGTTAGAGACAAAATCATTCAATGGTCCTATAACTTCCCACGAGAACTGTGGTTCAGAGACTGCAAACTCTAGTGTTTAGGGCCATGGTTCTCAACCCTCCTAATGCTGCAGTCCTTTAATACAGCTCTTCATGTTGTAGTGACCCCTAACCACAAAACTATTTGTTGCTACTTCATAACTTGTAATTTTGCTGCTGTTATGAATCATGATGTAAATATCTGATATGCAAAACTGCTGATACGTGGCTGCAAAGGGCTCTCAACCAACAGATTGAGAACCACTGGCTAAGGAGGACCTGCCAAATCTAATTTATTTCATGCTTTACCTCATCATAAAACCTGTTTCTTGCTTTGTCTTATATGACAAGCTATGCAGGGTAAGGGGGATGTTGTTAAATAAAACATATTCATGGGCTGACTTTATTCTATAGCCTTCCATTTATAGAGCCTAAATTAATTCTATTCCTAGTTTTATAGAAGGGAAAATTCAAAATGTAGCACGCAAACTCTCCTTGCCCTGTGTACTCCAACTTTTCAAATTTTTCATTGATATTTTTCTTTGTCTCTGGTACAGCAAGAATGACATTTTTAATGTTCAATTTCTAGCTTGAGAAAATCAGCTTTTAATGCCTCTGGTACCATACCTATGCAGAATGTCTCTGCTTATCATATTAGACAGATTCTCTCACGAATAATAGTTGCTGGACTCCAACTTGCTTTAGCAAAAAATTAAGGAAAATTTATTGCCCCTCCCCCCAATAACAATAAGAGTGGAAAGCTCTAGATAAAAGGGAAGCTGGTTCTGAGTGTTTTGCTTCTTGGTTTTATGTTCTGACTTACTTGTCAACACAAGTAGGTCTAGGCTTCCATAGCTATTTTTCTTAATACACTCAGCTCAGTTTAGGGGAGCATCTATTTCTTTCCAAGTACAAGCGGCAAAGATCTCACAGTGAGTCTCATTGGAATAAGTGAAGTCATGGGTCTTTTTCTCATTCAGTTTCTTCATCTTAGAGCAAGGAATAAACTGATCAGCAACGAGGTAGTCTCGCCACTGAAGGTCCTGATGGGGGAATAGGATAAAAATAAATTGATACCTGGTCGTGGTATTGCATGCGTTTGATCCCAGCACTTAGGAGGCAGAGACAGGATGACCACTGTGAATTCAAGGCCAACCTGGGCTATAGTGTGAGTTCCAGGAAGCCAAGGCTGTTACACAATGAAACTCTCTCTTGAAAGAAAACAAAACAAGAAAAGTTAAAACATAATTCACGAATGGGAGCGGGACTCAACAGGCAGCAATCACAATAGCGCATGAGGTGTCCTCTGTACCCTGTTCAGAGCCTTTCTTCCAACTGTGACCTACACACAGGCTGTAGATAGAGTCCTAAGACCACGACTTACAACCTTCTAGATCTATCAGAAGACAAATGCAAATCAGTACAATCTCTTAAATTTCAACTGCTCAAGATCTCTGTTTTGTCCCTCACCTTGTAGTCCCAGGCTCTTTGCTAGGGATTAAGCATTGATTAACTACCAAGTACTCTGCTTGCTTTGCTCATATAACATCTATGGTTCAGGATCGCAAACCCTGTTCTGTCAGGTTATATGATACTGGCAGGGCTGGGAACACAGAGGGAAATTCTTCAGGCCAAGCCCTGTCTCCTGCAGATCTTTCTGGTTTGATTTTCAAAAAATAATTTTTAAAAGGCATTGGTGCTTAACTTCCTTTTTTCACTGAGAAATCTCTTCACAAGTAATTGATTTTTTTTTTCCTACTTGTGTTATTACCACTGGTGAAACTTGAACTTGACTTTTTTTTTTTTTTTAAGGAAATGATTGGACCAAGATAATAGAGAAATTCATGGCTAGCTGAATCTAAGAGCTCTTATTTTCTTTTTTTAAGATTTATTTATTTATTATGTATACAACATTATGCCTGCATGTACACCTGAATGCCAGGAAGAGGGCACCAGATTTCATTATAGATGGTTGGGAGCCACCATGTGGTTACTGGGAATTGAACTTGTGACCTCTGGAAGAGCAAGCAGTGCTCTTAACCTCTGAGCCATCTCTTCAGCCCAAGAGCTCATATTTTCATCTTCCTTCTCCTCAGCTATGTTCCTCCCTTTACTTCATGTGGAAGCAAGATAGATATCTCTCATGTTTCCCTTTCTTATTTCGTTGGAACCTGACTCTCCCACCAGGAAGTTCAAGTCATTTGGTCTACTAGTGGTCTCAGAAACAACAGTACTGCTCTGTTCTAATAGTTCTAACAAGCTCTGTCTTCCAGCTCTGTTTATTCGGGCCTGCCTAGCATGTGTCTCCCTGAGTTCTCCATACAGGGGAATGTCATACTTTCTTCAACAGTGAAGCATTCTGGTGTGTTCCTGTTACCTGGAAACGGAGACAGCCCTTAAGAATAACATGGCTGCAGGGGCAAGGTGGTCTTTATCCTGGCCATGGAGACTAGTTCTTAGTCGCCTTGACTAGTCTTCTTGATGAGTACTTAGACTAGTTAAAGTACACGTTGGTCCAAGTTATTGCCACGAGGCATAACCCCTAATAAAACCTGGGGATTGTTAGTGCAAGGTGGAGAGCATTGTGTGAGAACACAAATGTTCACCATCGCTGTGACAGACATGGAGCCACACAGGTGACTTTGCATTTTGAGGCAGTGCTCTCCTCAACCTATCATATGGCGTCTTTTGTCCTTGGTATGCTTGTAAAAATGGTAACACTAACATGAAATCTGTTTTGAATTATAGTATATGGCCATACAAGTTAGAGGGCAGTCTGTGCATTTTCTATTGGACAGCCTTGACTTACTGAGGAAAAGTGTATGTGATTATAGTCTTAGTTTCAATTGTTGGATAATATGTTCAGATTCTTCCATAATTAAGGAGCTTTGTTTGGTCATGGGCCACCTACTTTACCTTAGCTTTCCCTCTAAAGTAATTTTGGGGAGTATGATTTAAGGCTACGTGGTAGGTACAAGGTCTCAAAATAGTGTCTACCTCATGAGAGGTGACACCTGCCTGTTATGCGAGTGAGTGGCCTTCATAGATCCTTCACATTATGAAATTCCTTGAAACGCATAAATTGATTTATGGTAAGGAATTTTTTCTTAGGAAATCTACTTTACAAAGAAAAATATCTTGTTTGCCGCTCATTGTCGTGGTGCAGTGTTGGTGGTATTTATTGATGGTATCTACAAGCCACAGGCACTACAGTCGAGGTACTTAGAAAGACCTTGGAAAGAAAAGAGATATCTAGGTTCCTGGAAAGTCCTGGTGGCAAATCTTAGCATAGAGTGAGTCTTCTACAAACCTTTGTACGCTCTATTTATTAGTTAAGGCAATGCGAGGTTTGGTAACAGCGAACCCTTCATCATCAAAGACAAGGAAGATGCTCATCTATGTGCTATCATGGTCCAGTACTTGGTTCTATGGTAGAGGAACAATGCTTCGTAATTACAGAGCCTGGAACTCTCACGCATCATTCCCTTTTCACAAAGAGTCCTGTTTTCTTATCTAGATGCATGTGAAATTGTGAGATTGAGGTCTAGCAAACTCTATTCCTCATGGAAGGTCAGGGTTGCAGTCTATATAACTTATTTTGGCCAATGTGGACCTCAGCTCTACTGCTGTTCTTTGTTCCACATAACATCAAGACCTGTGATTTTGAAGATTTTTGTGTCTCATAAACACTGCATCCAATGTCACGCATGGACGGTTTATAAATGTGTCCTGGCTGAATGTAGGTATTAATGAAACAGAGAAGCAGAATAGGCCTCAAAAGGGATGGCAAGGCTAAAAATTGCAATCATTTAACGTCCTTACTCTTGTTTGCCTAACCTCTGCCCAGGGTGTCTGTTGCCAACATCAAAGTGGGGTCATCACAGCTCTGTCTGGAGGAATACTCAGTAACAGAATCTGAGCATAGTAAAGGTCAGTGGCTACTTCGCCCTTACCCACTTCCCGTGTGTCCACAAAGCTAAGTTCACATCTTCCTTGGCTTGGGGAGGAGAGCTGAAGATAGCCCCAAACAAGTTCAAAAGCAGATCCCGGCTTTTCTCCTCTGGCCAGTCCAGGCAATCTTGCTTATTCCTGATCCATAGAACAATCCTCTTTCATGATGGGTGGCTTCTCCCTCCTTCCCTCCCTCCCTCCCTCCCTCCCTCCCTCCCTCCCTCCCTCCCTCTCTCTCTCTCTCTCTCTCTCTTCTCTCTTTCTTTCTTTCTTTCTTTCTTTCTTTCTTTCTTTCTTTCTTTCTTTCTTTCTTCAGAGACAGGTTTTCTCTCTGTAGCTCTGGGTGTCCTGGAACTCGCTCTGTAGACCAGGCTGGCTTTGAACTCACAGAGATCTACCTTGCTCTGTCTTCCAAGTGCTGAGATTAAAGGTGTGCACCACCACCACCTGGCTATGGTACCTATTTTCAACGCCCTGTTTCTGGTGGCTATTACAGCAGCTATGCAGTCACTTGAGCTGGCTCTGCTTTCTTTGAATACTTTTCTTTTGATTGTAGGCAACTGCCCATTAATAAGCCAACCTACTGTGTGGTTTCATTTGTGTATTTTCAAACTCAGCAATGTTTCCTCATCCTTAAGGCAAATGCATAAAAGTACTTAAGAACATGTAATATGCGGTCAGAATGGCTTCCTGCAATCCTTGCTCAGATACCAGTAGGGTGATATGGGACTTTTGAAGTTGTTTCATTTCCAGAAGGTTCTTATTAAGAAGATCATACTCAGCACAAAGCCTGAAACATAATACATACTTAATAAATGTTAGCCAGCGTTGTTTTTGTTGCAATTGCCCATGCGTTCCTGCTTTAAATGTTCAAATGGGTACTCTATACCATCATAGCTTACAGATAAAGAAATAGCAGCAAGGGGTGTGAGTTACTCATTGGCTGGTTTCTTGATTTAACTTGTAGTTCAGCTCTTTGAGTATAAATTTTTGTTACTATCAGACAAAATAAAAAGCAGGCTTAAAAAAGATATGATGAAGCTATGCCCTGGCTTTGATGCCTCCATTCTGTCAGTAAGATTTCTCTGCATGGATTGATGGCAGAATGCGGTCTGTTTCTTAGACTGTTTAAAGCCAGGCACAAAAGAAGTCACACTGGCCGAGCCTGCAGCTGGCAAAAAAAAAAAAAAAAAATGGAAGAGACTAAGCTGGTGAAAGAAACTGTTAATACAGACCAGAAACTTTTAAGCTATAAAAAGGAACATGCCCACTGAAATTCTGAAAGCAGAACTTTTATTTGGGAAAAACGATGTTCGGCTCTGCATGATTCCGACTTAGAAAATGCACACGCTTGCCTTCTCCAACTGCCAGAACATCAGTTTTTAACACAGAGGAACCAAAATAGAGGGAGGAATAATGGCCCTTCAGATGGTCCGTGCCCCAAAGCAAACCTAGCCACATACAAGCTGAAGTGCCTGCACCCTCCAGAGAAGAAAAGAGGGAGGCTGTGCCTGTAACCCGTGGATCCCAGCACTGACTTTGTCATCTTGCACCATCCCTAGAAGCCAGGGATGGCAGGATAGAGGGATAACGGATGTGAAGAGAAAAGATATGGCTTCAAGTCACTGCCATCCCCCTCTGTAAGCTCCTCCCCACCTCGTGTCCACAAAGACCATCCACCCTAAGTGCCAGGCGGTAATATTGCTATAAGGCAGCATTGTCTGTAAACAGAGCCTCTCCATCAACTGCTTTCAGTATTGAACAGAGAATGCTTCTCCATCCTGGCAGGGCAGACATTCAACGACCTCATGGATTTTCCTTTATTTGTAATCCAGTGAAAAATATGCCTTTGTCTTTCATTTTTCACCCCAAACCTTAGAACAGGACCCAGAATCGCATGGCCATTCACATCACTGCCAAAGGTTTCTATTTATCTGTGTCTATAACATATCAATAACTGCCCCCTGAGGGTGTTTTTGGCTTGGATTGTAAACCCCAAGTGTCTAAAGAGAGAGTCTCTGTAAAATCCGTAGCATTTGTCTGCTGAAGCACCACATACTTAATAAAAAAGGTTTCTAGTGATGTTTTGGCTGAAGTACTTCAGGGTTTTATGTGCTTTTTAATTCCCTTTAATATACTGGAAACTCTTAAACACAGGGACTGTATTATATATTCTGGCTATGTATGTATGTACCTTTACATACCTGTTTATTTAATGTATAATATAACACATACACATATTACTTATAGGATGTCTGAGCATTCCATACAGGGCGTAGCAAATGCTGGAATGACATGCAGTGAGTTCTTAGTCGATGTATATGGAGGGAACGAGTAAATGACTCGTCAGTTGCACACCACACAGACCAAAAAGAAATGGAACTCAAAATATCAGCAGTGCATCTCTAATTTATAATTAGAAACTGAGAACGGAATTTTAGTCTTTCTCTTACTATTTAAGGGAGCACACCTGTTTTGTTGAACTTAAACCTTCCTTTTAAAAGTTTGAATAGAGTGGGCCTTATTTAAAAATATTCTCTATGCCAGAATATCTGGATTTCCAGTGTTTTTGAACGAGCAAACAGCCTGACATGCGAGTTGTTCCCCTGTGTGTCTCCCAGTCATGTGGAGTGTAAGGGAAAGCAGCAGTTCTGATGTAGCATTATATATGCATTTTTGGGAAACAGGCCTTTCAGCTCCTCATATTTTCACCTCCAAAAGGGAAGGGTGAATGCCACTTGCCACTGAATAGCAAGCTCTAAATATTGCTTTTCTCACACTGAAGATAGAACTCTTTCTTCTGCCCATAACACTGTTAAATGAGGACAAGTGAAAACTCAGTAAGGATGGCCACAAGTCTCATAGCCTGCCTTAGCCATTTCTGGGAGCTGTCTGTGTCTTCCGGTCCTGGGAATCTGTGAACCACTTCAGCAAATCCAAACCCGAGGCTTCCTGGTAGGTTCTTTACAACTCGGTTTTCCTTTAGGGAAAAAAATGTGGTAATGGATAAGATGGTGTCATCATAGCCTACACAGTGCCAGCCGTTGGTTAACCCTGGCTTGAGAGCTAACTTACGGGTGATGGCAGAGCCTAGTGGCCCTTGCTGGAGGTGGTGCCCGCCCCCTCTTTTTGGTATCTCTTACCCAGTCACTATCACCTGTACAGAAAGGTGTTTTTAAGACATAACCCAGGCAGGGGCATCAGGGAACAAGAGAGCTCCATGTGGCTCTAGAGTGTTCCTTGAAGAGAAAAGACGACATGCTCTGTCCGCCTCACTGACTCTAACAGCTCCTCGGGAGCCACAAAGAGCAGTTGCATACATCTTTAAGTTTGGAGACTTTCTCCTAAGCTGGCTTCACACAATAGAACATAACAGCTCCCTGGGAGCGGTTACCAGAGGTCATATAAATCTGCATGGAGGGCTTTACTGACTTTTTTTTTTTTAAGGTGACTTATTTTTACCCCAGGAGGTAAGAGTCTGTTAACAGGCATTTGCATGATAATATCCATGCCGACGTGTGCGATGTTATGGAAAGAGTTCTGTTGTACAGCGGCACCATTTTCACGGCTTCTGCAGGAGCCTTTCTCTTCCGAGGTTTCCAGCCCTAATTGGGCTCTCCATTTTGTCTCTTTCCTTCTGCCCACTCTGCTGTAGGGAAAGCATGCAGGGCAAGAAAATAATTCTTTTCTCTACACCCACACTCCCTGGATTCTCCAAGAACACTGGGGGATGGGGGGACATGTTCTTTCTGGCTTTTAAAAGTAGGTAGGGTGGGCTGAAAGAGCCTCTACGAGTGCTTAAAGCTTTACAGAGATTTTTGCCCTTCACGGCGAAATTAAACCTGGAGTTGAAATTTCAGTTTTCTTCCCTTTCCTCACCTTCTTCCCTCTTCCCTTCCCTTCTCTTTTGGGTACAAATAGAGCCTTAAAAAACAAAGGAAAATCAGTTTCAAATCTAGACCCCACTACTTTCTACTGACTGATTCTAAACAAACGACATCTCCGATTCTTACTTTTCTATCTGTGAAATGAGGGCTATAGTAGTAATATCTTCAGGAAATGGATCGAGGGCATTTTTAATAGACTAAAGGATAAAACTATAGTCATTACATAGTCAAATTTAATAGGTTATAACAAGCGCTTAATAAATATTTATTATTATTTTTCAATTTTTACTTCTTCCTGGTTATTTTTTTTTCTGTCTTTGGAGTAAGGCTCATGTTAATGCGTCATCTCACCAACTATAGTTTGGCCCTAAGAAACATCCAGAAGCAAGCACATATAGAGAGCTAAACATGGAGGAGTGTAGGGCAGCCTGCCATAACTTTGTAACTCTTCTGGTTTCACTTCTGCCTTCACCTTTCTGCCTGCTTGGAGAGAAATATTAGAAAAATGTTAATAAGCCCTAAATTTGAGAAGTAAGAATAGAAAAATGATAGACAGTGAGGAATATCGCTTAGGGCTCCTCTCCCCAACAATTATTATTCCTGAATATTTAAATTCTATTTCTATCTACCTATTTAATTGAAGAATATATTACAGGAGATATGTCACCCACCAGACCACTCTGAACCCAGATGGGATCTGAAGCTGTGCCAGATTAGGTATGGGTGATGCCAGTGCTACAAGTGGCACGTGTCTGCCAGAGAGAACTCCTGTCTGAGAGACACAAACATTTCCTTTGGACTCAACAAACTGCATGCTTGTTTCAAAAGTATTTCTTTTGGCAATGAACGTTAAAGGGAAGTAAGTTGCGCTGGTCCTGCTGGCTTAATTTGAAAAGTGGTCAGCTGGTAGAAAAGCCAAGCCATCAGTGATTCCTTTAGAAGGGAATGTTAGGAGAAATATATGCTCAATATTAATGGTTTCCTTATTGGGGAACATTGTTGTGTCTGGGTTCTGGTTAAGGGGGTGACGTGGGGGTATCTAAGAGAGTCAAGTTAGAATGATAAAATATGAATCCCGAAAGGAAAATAATTAGGTATGTATCCTGGGTGAAGCTTTCATCAAAGGAGAATGAGGGGGTTAGGGGGAGAAAAAGTGGGAGGAGGTGGAAGAGGAAGAGAAGGAAGAGGAAGAGGAGAAGATCATCCTAGGAGTCAGAACCATTGCACAAGCGGAAGTTGCCATGGAGAAGAGGTACACCTGTTCTTGGGAGGTTAGAGAAGGAAAGCCACACTGAGAAAAAGCCAGAAGGACTGAAACCCAAAGAGCAGCAGAGAAGCTAGATTCAGCACAACATCCTGTCCATTGTGCAGGTAGCATACAAATGAATGAAACCAAGAGGACAGCCCCTGGTACTATGCATTGCCTCTTTTTACACTAGATAGTAGTTACAGAGGGAAGAGGTTTGCCTTGAAAGACTGTAGTAGAAGTTATGTTTGCATCTTTGCTATATTTCTAACAATATTCCTAAATGAAGGTTCCTTTTTTAAAATCAAATCAAGGATCCAGAACCCTGAGTAGAGCACATTATCATGTTGACCTGAGGTCTAGGGACAGGGAGTGTGTGAAAACAAAACAAAACAAAATAGCATGGGGAGCAGAAAGTGCAAGTATGGCAAATATGGACCTTGGTGTCAAGACAACAAATCCTCACCCTGATGGGAAGGTATTTTGTTGTTGTGGTGGTTTACTTGTTTGTTTAACAAAGTGGTAATCTCTTAGTTAAGGTTTTGAAAGGTTGATGTGTGAGCATATGGAAAGAACAGGAGAGACAGGAGCAGATAACAAACTCAAAGCTCCTTTCTCATGTAACCATTTTGGGGAAAGACAGTATTTTAGACTTGTTCTTCCCAATGGTGAGTCTTTTAAATAACATCATCATCTAGATGAGCTGGGGCTCATGAGTAAATTTGAGGAGAATTTAAGGGAGAAATCCCCCAGTGAGTCCTGTCAGATTCTGCTTGCGGGTGACCCAGACACAGCTCCCATTGTCAGAAATCCAGAATTAGAAGTTCCAATGGATGGGGAAAGCCTTGAAGGCAACTGTGAATGATGAGATTGAGGAGCCAAGGGAATAAAAAGCCCCAAAATGAAAGGGAGGAGAGAACTCAAGGAGATGAAAGTGAGTCATGCTTTTAAATGCAGCTCCCTATTAGTGGGAGCCGTACATATATAACTGGAGATGACTAATGGCCATCAAGAGAACTATGTCACTAAAGTGATGGAGATAAAAGCCATGTTTCCAGGAGGTTGGGAAGAGAGGAAAAAGAGGCACAAGACACAAGATATAATTCTCTAGCTGGGCCAGGGTGTAGTGGTACAAGCCTATAATCTCAGCACTTGGGAAGCAGAGGCAAAAAGATCAGAGCTTCAAGGAAAGCCTCAGTTACACAAAACTCTATCTCAACAATGACAACAAAACAAAACAGAACTAATTTCTTTAGAAACAGGATGCCTAGTACTGCAGACAAATGAGGAAGGAATCTCTTGTGTATACTAAATGGATGCAACTACTGTCAATAAAAAAAAAAAAACCCTATGGCCTATGGATGAGACAGGAAATAGGTGGGGCATCTGGCAGGCAGAAGGAATATTCTGGGATAGAGCCAGGTGAAATTCAGCCATCAAGATGTGAGAAAGCTAGATGCATGGTGCGGAGCTAAGGTGCACGTTGCAAAATGTAAATCAGTATAATGGGTCATTTTAAGTTATGAGCTAGTCAGAAAAGAGCCTAACTATATGACCTAGGTATTTGTAAAGTAATAATTGAGTTGTTATTCCAGGAGCTCGTGGGGGAGGAAAAACCTTCTACAGCAGACATATATACAAGTAAGAATGTATTTGGGAGGGGGCATTGCCAGAGAGATGGCTCAGTGGTTAAGAGCACTTGCTGTTCTTGCAAAAGCCCTGAGTTTGGTTCCCAGCACCCACACAAGGTGGCTCACAAACACCTGTAACTGAAGCTCTGGAAAATATGATGCTCTTCTAGCCTCCTCAGGGACCTACATACACGTGTTCATCTGTGTGTGTGCGCACACACGAATAAATAAATAATTAATCAAACTTTAAAGAATGTGTTTTGCTGCTAGTGTTCCTTTCCTGTCTTTAACAACAGATAGGATTTGGGGGAATCAGAGAACAAGGCAATAGGAGATGCTATGGATGCCAGTGGACTTAATGGGAAGGAATTGGTATCCTCTGGAAACTAGAAATAGGAACAAGGGCACCTGTAAAGAGGCTGGGTTTGTCTCAACTGATAGCATCTTCTCCTCTCAGCCAGAACCAGGGCTGACAACTAACACTCCATTTTTGGTCTCTTCTCTTCCTTTTTGCACCCCTTCCCCTGAAATGCCTCTCTGAGCCATTGTTCTTTGGATAAAGATCAAAATCCTACAAGGGGTTCCGTGTTATAAATTTCTTCCCAGTCTACCATTCCAGCTTTATGTCGTTCTACCTCTTCTCGGTGTCCCCTAGTCTGAAGTATACTGGCTCATTTTCTGCTTCTTTCCATCACTCTAGTGTCTTTCTCCTCCTGGTCTTTGAACACACCACCTGCTTTTTTCTTTTTCTTTCTTCTATCTTCACATTCCAAATCCTGCAGCTCTTGGCTGAGTTATCAATTCTAGATGAGGCATCCACCAATTTTGCTGTCTGTGTAACCCTTGCCACATACACACTTTTACAGTATGTGCTGTTCTTATGAAGTGTTTGTTACAGTTTGTTTGGTAAGTGTGGGGGGGGCGGGGCAGGCACATGTGGAACTATTTGATAGGTGTTTGTTTTCCCCTCAACAGCTGAGACTTCCTTGGGATTCTAAGAATGCCTTGCCTCTTCTGTACTTCCTTTGCAGCCTGGAAATAGCAACTCTCATGTGCAAACTGCACGTTTGTCAGAGGTTATTAAGGTGAGCTGTCCATTTCAAGCGTTCCAATGGCATCTTTCGGGCTGGCTTCTCTAGCTTCAAGACTGTGTCTTTCATGGTCTTGAAGCAATCCTGTTCTCATCTGCACCATTAACATGGCATTTGTCAACAGACATCATAAGCTGCTCCTACACACTGGAGCCATGCAGGGACTCCTCTCCAGTTTGGCACAATTCCCTCTTGAATACTGTGCTGAGGAGTTGTTAGTGTCAATAAGGAAGTGGAATCACTACTCGTTATTAATTGTGGCCTGACATTGACAGTTGTCTAGCCGTTTTGCCGTGGTGAGGATTCAGTGATGGTCGGGTGCAGCAGGATGTTCTCAGAGTTGTCACATCTACTGATTCTGAGCCATATCCATGCCAAGCCCTCCAGCCTGCCACTTCAGTGTGGGAGGTACCACTTGATCTCCAGAGTCCTGACCTCCTTTTTCTTAAGCTCCGTTTGCAGCTTCCTTGCATTAACTAGGAAAATGGCATCCCCTTTAATGAGCGGAAATATTTATCCCCTTTAACTGAACGGCTCTTAGAAGCAATTAGCATTTAGGGAATTTCTTGTTTAGAAATAATGTCTGCATGAAATTACCCATTATGGACTAATTTGAAACTGGAAGATAGATGCTCATTTTTTCCTGTGATAGCACCTGCAAGCATTTGTGGGAAGGGGGCTAGCTGCAGTACGATTATCCATCACCCTTTTCCATCGCCATGTGCATGGTGGGTAAGCAGAAACCCTTTGACATGCAAGCATGTCTGAGGACGAGGGATGCGTTCCTTTCAAGTGGTGCTATTTACCTGTCATTTCGGATCTGAAGGTTGAGTAGACTCTGTGTGTCATAATTAATTCGTGTATTGCCTTTTGGCCACCAAATAGGAAATAAAGAGTGATGTTATGTGTCAAAAATGAATACTATGTCAGAAAAAGGAAGGAGAGGGAATTTATTGCTGAATGGCAGATGCAGGGGGAAAATCTTCTCAGGATTAGTTTAAAGAGGACGTACGGACTCACGTGCCTATAGCTGAATATACTTGAACTGGAGCATTATGGCAAGTGGGTGGCCCTGATTGGAAATAACTTTGAACACAGATATATGAAAACAGGTTGAACACCACCGTTGCAAAATGCCACCAGAAAAAAAATCTCAAAACCTAAAAGCATTTGGAGTGGCAATAGAATTGTACAAATGGGGGAAACCTGGTAATTTTATGTTCTATACACTAAGCGATTAACGCATGTAAAATTACTTCGGAAGTATGTGCAGTAGATATATATGAGACAAATGAATTTGGTGTCCAAACTATTTTGTTATGTCTGTGAAAATATTCCAACATGTGGAGGGAGGTGGGAGCAAACAAATGTGAAACATTTCTGATCCCAAACATCTAGATAGGAGATCTTTTAACCTAAACAGTGCATTTTAGTGAATGCCTAGTAATTTCAGAGGCTATGCAAAATGCCTTCTGTGGCTTATTTTATTTATTCTTCCTGATTGTCTATCTTGCTGAAGAAAGAATTGAGCCAGATGGTGATGATATGTGGCAGGCAGTAGTGGCACATGCCTTTAATCACAGCACTTGGGAGG
Source organism: Psammomys obesus (assembly GCF_907164565.1). Lineage (NCBI taxonomy): Eukaryota > Metazoa > Chordata > Mammalia > Rodentia > Muridae > Psammomys > Psammomys obesus. The sequence goes on along the minus strand of NW_026588752.1, from coordinate 13,474,376 downwards.
CAGAGTCAGGTGGATCTCTGTGAGCTCAGAGGCATGCTGGTCTACAGAGAGAGCTCCAGGACGGTGGGGGGGGGCTACACAGAGAAAGCCTGTCTTCAAACTAACCAAAAGAAGAGAAGGGGGGGGGGGGAAGGAAGGGGAGCAGGAGGACAGAAGAAGAAGAGGAAGAAGGAGAAAGAGAATTGATGCTCAGAGTTATTCAAGTTTATTCAGCTAAGAAATGGAAGAATTAAAGTGGGGCTCAGGGCAACTGACTCCACAGTCATGACATCCCAGCCACACAGATGTCACATTCAATACCAGCACGGCAAGCCAAGGCCTTCCGCTCTGAAGTGTAGTCATACTAAGCTTTGGGGAGTGTGAAGATTCTAAGCGGGTCACGGCTTTGAAAGGACCCTTGTGAAAGAAAGAAATCCAGGGTCAGCCACCCAGTCTCCCAGTCTTGCTGTGTTGAGCTTCGCTCTGATTGGCTGATTCTGTACTAAGCACTTGGTATCAGGAAATGGGGCTAGAAGGCCAGCGTGGGCCAAGCAGGGATGAGAGGTGGGAGGGAAGCTTTCCTGACTAGTGCTGACTGACTAGGGTTGGAGTACTCACAGGACAGCAGCAGGCAAAAGGTAAGCCGGCACTGGCACTTCGCAGACTCTGCATTTTTGCCTAGGGCCGGCCTTGCTTCAAAGTGAAACTTCCACGGAGAAACTAAATAAAGGAAAGAAAAGCCAAAGAGAACAAATTCCCATTTAGTCAGCTTTTACTGTCCTGGGAGGCTCTATGTTTATGCTAGATCTTAATTATGCTGCTTGTCAAAGACACAGTAAACTCCACTGTGGTTGAGGAAGCGATTTTATCTTTTTCTCTTTACAGTCAGGAAAGGACTTAGTATTCTGAACCCTACCCTTGATGAGCTTCAAACCTGGAATAAAAGAACGTTTTGCTCTCCTTCCCAATTGGCTCTGCAAGCTACCCAGGAACACCTAATAAGGAAATTTGGGCTGTGTTAAGAGTAGGCAGTACCCAGGTGGCCCGGAATAGAAGTGTAAAGTGCAAGGGGCCTATATAGACCGATCCCCTTCAACAATCCTTGCTCTTGGCCCTATTCACCTGCCCCCCAAGCATTTCTCTGCAAGGCTTGACCCAAATGTCCTGGAACACACCTAACTGCCTCCTCCAAGCAGGAAAGTGTGGAAAACCCTGGGGCTGTGTGTTTGGTGTGTTTGGGCTGTTCATGAACGGTTTAAGGGTGCAGACTTTAAACAGTTCCAGTTTACACAGAGAAGAAGTTACTGCCTTTCCAACCCTCGTATGCTTTACGGTAAATCGAGAACATATTTTGCCTCACTGTTTTTGCTGTTCTGCTTCCTTTTTTGTTTTGTTTTATTTTAACCTTTCTATCTCTGACAGATGATTTTTTTTTCCTCATGACACATACTCTTTTATCTTTAAATAATTACATCTAATGGGGGGAGGGGGCTAAGTCTGCTTCAAGGCACAAGCAAGAAAGCAATATCTGGTGAAACTTGACACAGAGCATACAAAAAGGAATAGCTTTTGGGCAAAGTTCTAATGAGGAAGCCTCGCTTCGAGCCTCACTGTGAGTTTGTGAGCTGGATTTGCTCCTCTTTTGCAAGCATCCACTCACCCCCCCCCCCACAACCTATGACTTCAGAGCCATGGAAACTGTAGCAGATCCTTGCCACAGACCCTGCAAGACAGGAACAAAAGAGAAACGCTTTAGGGCAGCTCTGCCCATCTAGTCCAGGCACACAATCTACGATGCCAGAAGGTCAGACTCATGGAAGATTTTGTCTTTGTTTTTCTTTGTCAAAATTCAAATGCCTGGGCCCCAATCGCAGAGGTTCTGTTTTGGTAGATCTGGGGTGGAAGGTATAATATCTGCTTTCATAACCATCCCAGATCAGAGATGAATTCTCCAGGCTGAAAATCGCCAACCAGGATTGATTCTAGGCTTGTATTTCAATCAAAAAGAGGAAACTACATGTGAATGAGCCTTGTAGCTATAAATCAGGCCAATGCAAAGAGCCCATACTAATACAGGGTACATAATGATACAACTGATTTTAAAATAAGTATCTAAAATATCTTTCCATTTCACGTAGCTCCGTGTTCACCAAGCAACTAAGTGATGTGCCAATAGTTTTAGTCTCTCTTGACCTCAGGAAACTTATCTAGGAAATTGCAGTGATGTTTTATTTGCATGAGAATAATGTGTTTGATGAGACAGTCCACTGGGGTCCCTCTTATTTCCGGAGCACGTATGTATATCTTTACCAGGGTGGAATCAGATAAAATCCTGCTCTTACAGAATGCTGCAGGTATCATGCAAAGAACAATCCTGGTTACTGTTAGAGGCAGATCTTCAGTTGGATTTTGTTCCATGGATCAGAGGAACACAGGAATCCCTCTGTAGCTCCTTGTCAGCCTGACAATGCTGCTTCCCTCCTGGATTCTGAGAAAACCGAGTGTTTGTCATGGAACACCTAAGTCCGGGCGAGGTATGATTCATTTCTAATCACCACCATTATCCAGGTGACTTGCTTGAGCCTGGCTTTCACAGAGTTCCCTTTCAGCCTCGGCATTTTATAACTAGCATTACCCTGCCATACTCAGAGCCTTGTGAAAATATTTTCAACAGCTAACAAGCAGAGCCTGGAGTTATAATATGCTCATTAGGCTGCATGTTAGTTTTCAAGTCTTGCTGCACATATAATCTACTCTTGATTTCCTTTGTATTTCCGTTCTTGTGGGCATCCGCCCCAGAGCACTAGCAGCCTCAGGGTTTGGCCAAGGGCTGCTGTCATGATGTGTGTTTTCCATGAGGCGGCAATGACTGGGAAATGGCACACCTACACTCTTTATATCCCAGTTACCCTTTGAGTGTCCTTTCAGCCATGCTATAGCCTAACTTGATCCTCTTTGAATAAATTCTTTTAGAAATCAAATAGGATTTAAAAGACAAAGTAAATTAGTTTCAGTAGATGAAAGGGTTGATTTCTGAAGTTTTTGTTGTTTTGTTTTATTTCTGTTTGTTTCTTTTAAAATTCATTTTTTCATTGTTCCAGGCCTTATTTCTGTGTTACAGAACCATTGCCTTAAAAACCTACTTATAAATGACCAGTTTCTGCATAAAGCCCTTTGATCAACCCAGTACAGTACTGAGCTTTTCTTTGTGCTTTGAAAACCCTGCATTTAAGGGGAAAAAAATATTCTCTGAATCTGAGGTCAAAGTGTTCCATTATTATTTTATTTCTTGATAGCTAGTTATAAAGAGTAGTGTTTATTCATTTCTTGGGCAATTGCTTAGCCCCTGGAATATGCCTGTCAAGGTGTTAGACCTTGCAAACACAGAGATAAATGTTACCTGTTTCATTCTGTTGTGGAAATAACAGCTAGTGGAAAATGTCAGCCTTCTCAACTTATGTGGACACAATAAACAAGATGAGTGGCGTTAATATAGCTGTGAACACAAACTACAGGTTAGAGACAAGGAACAAACACAAAGCCCCAAGGGAGAAAGAAGGTGTCGTGTCAGGATTGAGTGTGAGTGACAGAGAACCAGACACCCAAGGAAACGTGAGTAAAGAAAGATAGGTTAGAAGCAACTGTTGGAAGGACTAAAGAGCTGTCTTTTGGAGAATGACCATAATTTGAGAAGTGTACTTAGGTACTCACGGGGATATGGTAGTCGGGTGCATTGGCCTTAGATTGCTGGATGGAACTAATAAGTGCTGGGTAGGAAAGAAGAATGAAGAGGGAGAGGCAAGTGTCATGAAGTCTTAGTTTACTTGTGTTGCCATCACAAAGTACCCACTTAAGGAATTCTAAGAACAGAAATATATTTATCATAGTTCTGGAGGATGGAGAAATCACCTTGCAGGCATGGGATCTGGAAAGGATGTGTTCCTCATAGATGCGTGAAGTTTCTGCATCCTGCAGCAAGCAGGAGAATAAAAGGGTAAGTGGCTCCTCCAAACCTCTCCTATAAGGTCATTAATCTGTTTGTGAGAGTTGGAGCCCTCCTGACCTATTGACATCTTAACACCCCACCTCATTGTCCTGTCACACTGGGGACTAAGTGGCAGCGTACATTCTAGAGGGAGCCCAAAATATTCAAGTCACATCAGTAAATATGAGATACCATTTAAGACCTTCAGTGAGAAGTCTAGATCAAGACTAACCATGCCTTCACACTCAATATATTTCATTTGGCTTTTCTTAATCCTTCCTACCTCTCAGCCATGATTTACAAATAAAATGCCTTTCCCTTTGTGCTGCTGAGAGCAATAAATGAAATCAAAGCTAAGGATGTGAGGGAATTCATTTAGATCAGCCTTGTAGTCTCAGCATTCAGAGACTAAGGTAGGAAGATTGTAATGGGTTTGAGGCTAGCTTGGGCTACATAATAGATTCTAGACCAGCTTTAGCTTCAGCTTACAAATCATCTTGCAAATTATCTTACAAGTCATCATCATCATTATCATCAGAAAAAGGAAAATAATTCATACAGCCCACAGTCACCAAATCCCTCTCCAGTTGCTTAGAATGTGCAATCATTGGAGATAGAACTAAACTGAGCTTTAGACCTGAGAGGTACATTTTTCTCCTCCAGTCACTTCAAACTGTTTTGTTGAATGGAGCCCAAGATGTTCTTTATAGCTTGAAGTAATTAAACCTGTTACACATGAGGCGAAGCAGACATTTTTTGATGCTGTAGATAGCCAGTTCCTCTGTTGCAAATTCTGATGGTTTAAATGCATTCTCCCCAAGTCCCATCAGAATGATAAAGCGCTCATGTTTAAGTGCATATAGTTGCATTGTAGTACAACTAATGATATCTGAATGAGGTTCACACCTGTCAGCCTTCATTCTTTCTCTCTGAGACTAGCAGTTATTTCCTGGGATGCCGAATATTAACTTGCATGAATCCTAGAAAGTATGACATGTTAACCCTGTATACACATAAAAATCAAATGCATGCTTAGAGGATCACATGCCAGCTGTATAAAGATCCCAGCAGAGATGTAAGAGCTGGAAAAAGCTCAATGCCTGGTGAAGGAGGCATTAGGAAGAGCCTCAGGCACAGAAGAAATGTGGCAAATAAATAATTGGCCAGTCACGTCTCTGTTTTATCAGGCTCCCTATCTCGTACACAATGAGCATCAAGGCTACCTTTCTGGACCCAATTTCTCTTATGTGATGTCTACACGGGAAGATGCAGCAGGCTAGAGAAGACTTCATTGCCTGTGGTCAGGCATATAAAATGTCTCCAGTCTAATGTTCTCTGAGAAGAATGAGTCTTCACTCTCATTCGGCTTTGTCACCCTTTGCCTCCCTTGCTTTCTCCATTCCTTGGAACAGACACAGACTTGAGAGCAAGTACTGATAAGTGAAAGATCTGAGAAAACATTAGGGCAGCCCACAGAATGAGGGAGGAGGAGCATTTTTGTTGATGTTAAGAGATGAGTGGGGAGAATCCCGCTCTCTGCTTTTATTTCTAGGAGCAGAGCTTCTGTCTATATTGATGTCAGACATGAGTCAGAAAGCACAAGAGCTGAACAATCCTACAATGCATCAAATCTTCTGCTCTCAGAAAATAGATCACATACCTTGGGGCTTGAGAAAGTACTGTTTAGACCTTTCATAAAGACTTGTTGGAATTCCTTTCCTTCCTTCTTTTCTTTCTTTCTTTCTTTCTTTCTTTCTTTCTTTCTTTCTTTCTTCCTTTCTTCATTCCTTTCTTCCTTCTTTTCCCTTCTTCCTTCCTCTTTTTCTTCATCCCTTTCTTCTACTGTCTTCTTTCCCTCTTCTGTTATTTGTAACACCCAAGCCAGGTCTCTTTATAGATTTATCTACAGATACAAGTCACATTCATTGTATGTGTGCTGTTGAATGACTTTTGGTTACTATACAATATTATGTAGTCATTTTTCAAATCCAGCTTCAAAATGTCTCCAACTTATTAGAAAGACTCACATGCCTGCCCACTTAATTTTCAAATCAGCATAAAAAGAAAAAAAAACCCTCCAAAACTAGATATTATGGAATATTTTCTACTTGAACACTAAGAAAGTCTATTTTGTGGTTTCTTACTCTAAAGGTGTATGTACATTTTTTTTTCTGACCTCTGTGAGGACAAAAATTTTTGTAGCATAAAAAAAAAGAATAGGTAACCGGAAAAGATGCTCTTTGGTAGCTATGGGTTCACTTGTTAAGAGTTGTCCATCTTTGCTACATTGCTCTTCTACTTGGAAAAGTGAGGAGTAGGGCATGGGATGGATGACAAGAGGAGCAAGAATCTGCTTCTTAGATACAAACACTTAAATGTTCATAATTATTAACCCTTTAGTTGTCAGGATACTTGGAACAGTGATGATTCTACTCTTTGCCACTTGTTGACCATGTATTCTTTTTTATTCCCTTTCTATGTACTGTGTTAGTTAAGTCTTACCATGGGCTTTTTCTCCCTTTATAGATTAGGAAACTGTGGCTTAGCTCAATTGCCTTGTTTCAAGTCACTGCACAGTAGATGTTAAAGCTAAAGACGAGCCAAGATCTGTGCCACTGCCCCGCCTCTGCTTTAAAGGGCACATTTTATCACATCTCTAGATAAGAAGGTCAAGGTGCAGCCTTCAGCAGTCCTCCTAATTGTCAGAGGACTGCTTCTATTACTAGAAGAGAAAAACTGAAAATATATGGCCATAGGGGAGAAGGCCAAGCCATCATCAGACTTAATAGCCACCCCAAAATTGTGGGAATAAAAAATAAAAAAGAAACAACTGAAGACAACAGTGTTTATGGCTTTGGAAGTTTTGAGAGGCTTAAACTGTGCCTTTTAAACTGTGCCAGTGTGCGAGGCTGAGGGAGAGGGTGAGCAGGCCTGCGGGCAAGCCACTGACTGACTGTCTTTGTTGATTTTCCACCTCTGGTGAAATGAACTTCACCAGAGATCTGTGGTAATGCTCGGGGAGGCCTTGCCATTTGGCGGCTGCTTGAATAACTGGGGCTAGGTCGTTATGACAGGACAGTTTGGAAGGTGTAAGAGGTACATTGTCTGAAGTGATCACTCCCTTGGCCGGCTCCTCGGGGCAGCAATCATTGGCCACTTGACACAACACCGCCTTGTATTTCTATTGCATGTGTTCTATCCTCTCTTCCCACCGTCCTCACTCTTGGTTAAGCATAATAGACGTGGGAGACAAGCACTTGATCAGGAGAGGTTCCTGCCCCCCCACCCCGAGAAGTGTTGATATGCTAGGTCTCTCTGAATAATCCCATTCTGTATTTTTATGAAAATCCCCTCTTAATTTTTGGAATGAACTGAATGTCAGCTTTTCTGCTCTTTAAAACTGCAAATCCAGCCAGTGAGGCAGTGAACACCTGTAGTCCCAGCACTCAGGGAGGTGGAAGCAGGTGGATATCTGTGAGTTCAAGGCCAGCCTGGTCTATAAAGCCAGTCCAGCACAGCCAAGGCTACACAGAGAAACCCTGTCTCAAAAAACAAACAAACAAACAAACAAACAAACAAACAAAACCTGCAAATCCAAAAGGATATGACCTATCATGGAGCTAGAGTGCTTGGTAACAAGTAAAGTCCAGTAGATTTTATTGAATAAGGGGAAAGGGATGAGCAGCATCAGAAGATCTTTAAAGTCAGTGATGATATAATTTACCATGCCCAGTATTAACAGTTGCCAGGAACTGTATCTAGTGGCTTAGTTTTCAACCTTGTATTTTTCCTTTTTTTTCTTCGCTCTGCCCCACATACTCTGCCATGAGTTTTCTTACAGTTCTGAGATCTAAAAGACCAGAGTCCATTTGGTAAGGTGAGACAGTAGGCTTTATACCCGCAAGCTGGTTTCATGTAGCTTCAGAAGTTCGCTCATCCTAGATGTCTGAGGAGAAAACCAATTCCCATATTTTGCAAGTTTACTTTGCTGTAGTACAGTGAATAATTGTCCTGAGGGGATGAGATGGCATCAGAGAATATTAATCTTAGATTTTCATTTCCTGTAAAATAACTTTCCACTTATTATATTCAGTGAGAATACTTTGGGTTTCAGGAAATATGCATATTTTATCACAGACAATCCGAAGTGAGCTCTCAAATGTAGCTGAAGCTCTAGAGTTGAGAGGTTCAGGCAGTTGGGGAGACCAGACAAATGCTACAGTATCCTGAGAAGGGATAAGTGGTAAATAGAGGCAGAATCAAGTTACCCACAGTATGAACAGTTACACGCCATTGTCCAGTTTTAGACATAAGCCTTAATAAAAGAAAATGGTAATAAGAAAACATGAAAAATCAAGATTGTAGCAGTGATATGCCAATCTTAAGCCCAGGCCATGTTTGACACTACCGTGCAAGCTCTTTTGCATATTTTCTACTCTAAGGAACCAGTGAGGAGGTATAGCATATCTAAGCGAAAGCACCTCAACCAAGATTAGTTTAAGAAAGAGAATAAAAACTTTCACATGGAACTCAAAATGGGTTTCATGCAGGCTTGAGTTCAGGGGCTGGAATATCAGCATAGAATTTCACTATGTGGTAGCAGAGATGAGTTACTAAACTCCCAGTTGCATCCCTGGATGACCAAGGGCAAGCAAACGGCAGATTCTCTTTCTGCACAACCAGAAAAAAAAACCCACAAAGCATCCCTACTTCTTGCTGTTGACTGCAAAGTCTAAAGGTCTCCTAGACCACATAGCATCTGATGCCATGTGCGTCTGATGGTCCTTGAGAGCCATCTTAATTTCAATAACTTACCATAATGACTCCTAGAACTCAGGAGAAGCAGTTATCCTCCCATTATGTTTTTTTGAAGTGGAAGGATGCACCCTATAATCAGGCAAGGGAAGACAGGGATGTGACAAAGTTCATGGAAGTTATGAAAACCAAGCTTCCCATTGCCCAGTCACAGACAGGACTAAGTATTCCTATTAACAATGTATGGCAACAAGCACAGGGAGTTGCCATCAAGGGCAGTTGGCCCTAGCCTCCAGGGTTCTAAGTGTTACTTTGGGGCTCAAACATGTAGATGCAGTTGACCATTCATGTGTCTGATATTTTGGCACTAGCCTTTCTAATGCTGTAGCTCATACAATGCAGTCCAAAGCCCCACTGTAAATTCCACTGATCCACTATCCAATATGACGTAAGGCTCCTGAGTAAACAGAGACATTCTTAACTAGTCCTGTTAACACTCATATTCCAAGAGTTTTGGAATCCCTTCCCAGGACTCATGAGCCAGGACCAGACCTCTCTTTTTTTTAATGATTTATTTATTTTTATTTTATGTATGTTGATGGATTACCTGCATATGTGTCTGTGTGAGGATGTCGGATCCCCCGGAACTGAAGTTACGGACAGTTGCAATCTGCCCTGTGGGTGCTGGGAGTTGAATCCAGGTCCTTTGGAAGAGCAGCCAGTACTCCTAACCACTAAGCCATCTCTCTAGCCCCCAGACCTCTCTTAGGATAATATTAATTCTTTCATCTACACCTCCCAGTATTCTGATGAACGCCCTCCCCTCACAGGGCTCAGGCGTCTGTCGCTAAGCCTGGTGCTCGGTTATGGAGCTGAAACATGCTGCCTGGCTAGGCCTGCAGTCAGGCTATTCACCTCATCCGTCAACATAACCCGAGCACTGAGGAAGGTATTTCCAGGAGGAAATCCTGTGTGTTATCTCATGGAAAGACTACACAGTGCAATGAAACCGTCAAATTTCTCCTATTTCCATCTGATGGGATATCATTAACGAGTCCGAGGGAAATGAACTAAAGATGACTTGATAAGTGCAATTTTTAAAAATCAGACAGATCCTCTTAAGATATGACATGTGTGACTTAGAGATGAGGGAGACTAATGGGGAGTTGATGGAGAGGTTCTGTATATGAACAGTTATGCAAATTCCCCACCAGGTGGGAGATGTCTGTCTCATTTCCCTGGAGGAGGGGGTCCCATGTGAGTCACTTGAAGAGCCTTATAGTCCTCCCATCCAGGCATACCCCATACTAATGGTGTCTAGTATTTAAAGACCCACGGGAGATTTCCATATTCAACAATCTGGAGATTACTTATGGAAGAGATTTGGAACAACAGCAAAGTCTACCAAAATCTGGCCAGTTTCCAGCATGAACAAATTTATGTAATTGAGTGTATGTGTTTGTACCACTAGCTGGAAATATGACTCCAAAACCTCAACAGGATGCCATGAAAAACAAAACAAAACAAAAAACTGAGCTGGAAAATTACATTCTGAACTTGACTTTGCATTATATTCATGCTACTGCTTGGATCTTGAGGAAATGACTTACTTTCTCTAAGGTCCAATTTTCTCATCTTCAGAATAACTGGTAACCTGCACAATGGAACTTCTGAACAAAAATGTCAGTCTTAGAATATTATTGTTAAGAGGCAAAAACCTTGTCTTTGCCTCCATATGCTGCAGTCTTGAGCTTTGTGTTGTACTGTTTGTTTTTAACATGTCTGTAAAGGGTAAAGAAATGTGTGTCTCAGTCAGTACTGCAAGTTTGAAGTTCTCGTTTTCATTTAAATACCTTTGTCCTTTAAGCATTAGGAGTCTCATGAGAAAGCAGCCTATTCATTGTCAGTACTCTAGGAAGATTTTTTTAAAAAAAAATTATGTCTACGACAGTATTTCTTTAATCCTTGATTTTTTTTTTCTTTTTTTTTGTATACCAACAAGAGAAGGAAAAGGTAACTTGTTAAACTGTAACACCATCATTTGCATGAGGAATTCCTACCACAGAAATGTCAATATGAAAAGGAGCACAAATAAGAGAGTCAGTGGCCTGTGGCCTGTGTGGTCCTCTCGAATGTGGGCGTTGGTGATAGTTACACGAGACACCCTCACAAGCCCTGGCTTCTAGAAGAGCCCGCACCCACACTTACTTCGCTTCAGCCTTTTCTCTCCTGAGAAGAAAGTAAACTCAAGTTTAATTCAGATGAAATTATTTTTATGTCCCATTTAGATCATAAAATATCCCATGGTGCTCAGTCTTTGACCTTTGAGAAACACAATGAACTGTTTAAAGAGTCCCAGATTTTCACTCACCTTTCTTTTAAGTGACTGTGTGTCATTCTCCTTCTGGACAGGATAGTGAAAATGGTCCTCATTATTTCAGCAGATCATATCTGCCTTGCCATAGGAAGGCAGGAGGTGGGAACATAGAAGGAATTCAGTTTGATGACCACATGACCTTTCTTCCTCCAAGCCTCCCCGTTCAACTGGAGATTTTGTGTTGTGATCTTAAATAGGTCAAAGTACAAGCTGAAGAAAGGGCTTCTGAATAGAGCCCTCATTTTATGCTTACTTAATAATGTAGATATACCTCCATTCTTTTCTCTCCTTGCATTGAATTATGCTTGGGCAGTAATGTGTTGGAATATGTATATATACATAAATAACTTTTATGTATTATATAATACTACATTTATTTATTTATTTATGTGGGGAGTGGGTATAAGTGCCATGTTGTACATGGGAAAGAAGACAATGTGTGAGTCTCTTCTCTCCTTCCACCATTAGTCCTGGTAACAGCACTCAAGTCACGATGCTTGGTATCTAGCACCTTTACACACTGAACATCTTACAACTCCTAGAAAATTTGTTGTTGGTGAACTATAACCCTGAGTAGGGAGGCAAGTTGCTTGGGGGAATTGATTTTGGGGAGAGGTAAATCATCATTCTTCAAATTCATCCCATTGAAATGCTATCTGTGTGTTTAGTTAAAGGAATTAAAATTTTGAGTAAGAGAGAAAATTATTCCAAAGAGACCGAGAGAGACCGAAATAAAAGCCACTTCAAACCCAAAGGGGAATCTTCCTGATATAGTGTCTTGATAGCGTCTTGGTGGGCCGTGCTGGGACCCTGCCCCAGTGAAAAAAGCGTTTTTGAAGGTAAGCGATTTAGAAAATGAATCTGCTCTAGCTTCTGGTAGGGAGATGGGTGCCAAGGTTAGATCTTTAAGGAAATAATCTTATTAGTCCCTCTTATTAAGGAAGCCTCTGCAGTGTGTAGACTTTGAACCCGCCTGATGAAAAGTAGGCCCTTGTCAAACAGCTACCAGCTCCTAGTGAAAAGGTTGAATGTTGTTGGTTTAGATCGCCCAATCCAAATGCAAACATGTTTCTAAGCTTGTGTTTGCATACTCTGGAAGGGGAAAAAAAAGACTTCCTCATTTTCCCTGACTCTGACACTAATAGCATTCCAGGGGGATGGCAGCTCCCACTGAAATTACTAAATCACCCTGTTAATGGTGTGCACACAGAGGCAAAAGCAGCCAGCACACCTTGAAATGCAAAGGCTCTTGGATTGCCATTGTTTGGATCCTTTTATTTCTCACACTCTCCATTCCCCCCACCGATGGATTCCCTTCAGTTTTCTCTGCTGTTACATCTCTGTACTGACCCCGTCTGGAAGTTGTAAAGCTGGAGTCTTGACAGCTTTGTCATTTTCATAGCTGTGAAGGTTGATGTCAGGCTTACAGGATTATTGCTCTCCAGGAATGCTTCAGTACATAATCAAGAAGAAGGTCAAGAGAGGTGGAGAGAGAAAAAAAACTCTAATTAAATCAGGAAGGGCTGACTTGTGCCCTGAGAAATGCGTGCAGACTCCAGGAGGGCTTCACTCTTGGATCCAAGTGCAACAATTGGCCCCAGTGAGGGGCCGCACTTGTCGCGATGGACAACAAAGAAATTGCCATTAAAGTGAGCTCTCCTTGAAGAACCGGCTTCCTTCTTTGCTTTTACCCTGTTATTAAGGCCCTTCTCAAATCAGATTAAGGAAAGGCACTGTAACACATAGTTTGATTAGCATGATGGAAGGGAGGAAGCAAGCTCCTTTCTTGTATCTGCTTCTCCTGTCCCTGAGACATAGTTTCTGGAGGCCGGCCTAGGATGCAGCGTCACCTCAGAGGTGACCAAGTACAAGGAAGAAAAATTCAGAGATGTACGCTGTCGGAAACAGAACTGAGAAGCTCTTTCCTCTGTTGTTTGTTTATTTGTTGTTTGTTTTTCCTGGTGGTTGCCTTCAGTGAACACTTGTCATATAGAATCCCGAGACCTACTAGGTCCAATACTGAACAGAAGTGTTAATGGTGCAAAGAAGTCACGAACAAAGCTCTGGAATTAGTGTTAAGAACTTGGGAGGCCAAGTAATAAACATACTGATGGGCAGTAACAGGCCTGAACAGTAATTAAGTACCTATAAAGTACACTCACTGGCCCATGTGCTCTATAGGAATCATCTCATTCCATACAAAGTTTACACTGCTGGGCATGAAGCACCGAGCTAAGGACATTACTTTGATTGAGAGACAGAGAGAGAGAGAGAAAGAATAGAAAATTTGCTGAAGAAAAGTATGTGAATGGGGCTTGAAGAACATGTAAGATTTATATCATATGTTTAAGAATATAGAGTGGGGAAAAAAAGCCTTTTTCAGCAGAACGAAACCTATAAACAGAGACTCAGTGTGTCACATATAATGCAATCATCTAGACTTGTGGAATTCCTGCCCTGTGCAGCCAAAAGCAGTTGGTGGGAAAGGGGCTGGAGACAATGGGATGGAGAGGGGCCTTTGCCCAGTGCATAATGGAGCTAGAAGAGAGTTTTGTTTGTTTGTTTTTTAAAGAGGAATGATGTTCAAATTTCTATCTTGGCAAGATCATTCTAGAGAATTATTTCTTCTGTCCTTGTTACAAGTTTGTCCTATAACCTCCCTTGAAAACATCCCTCTTCCCAAGGGTTGGCACTAACACAGAAGGGCCACCTCTTCTGAACTCTCCGATGTCAGATATTCTGACATTCTATGTGGTTGTCTTAGAATAGGAAATATGATGAGTTCTTTATTCACTGGTAAGTGTTGCTTATGGAAGCTTAAAGCCTCTTTATAGGTCTAGAGATTTCTTAGAAATACCCCATTTTCTAAACCTCACCCTAATTGAGTCCAGCTAGCATCCATCTATGTCTGTGGGAGAGATGCTAGTTGTCAAAGTGTACTGACACAGGCTGGCATAGATTCCAAGCTGTGTCCTCGTGTCTGAGGGGATCTGTGCTGCCTACTTACCAGACAAGGGCATCCACCTTTCTAAGTACCGCCGGCACTTAACAGCTGAGAATGTGACTAAGACACAAGACCATGAAAAAAGCCATGAAAGGGGAAGGGCCAGGGAAGAAGCAATATGTCTATGAGCCAAAATGATGTGGCCACCACACAGATTGGTAACCAAGTCCCTGAAATTCTTTCCACTAAGGTTCGCCATTGCAAACAGGTAGGCTATAGCAGTTACCATCACAAGATAATCTATTACTTTATTTTCTGCTTTACCATTTTGCAGGTGAGAGTCCTTCATGCTTATTTAGCTTATGTGAGGCAGCTGGGAGCACAGTGTTTTTGCATGCTGTAAGTGTGTTACACAACAGCATGTCTCTGAAATGTGACCAATAGTAGTAAAAAAAAAAAAAAAAGTGAATCAACCTATGTTAATTCTTTGGAAAGGCTTCCACGGAAGAGGAATGTCATGGGTCTATTCCACGATATTCTGAGAATAGATTTGCTAGAGAGCTTGCCAACATTGCTGCACAAATCTGCACATGCATGTGAACTAGAACTGAGCACCAAGAACTGCTGTGGCAGTAAGTGCCCTGATCTCTCATGTCTGAAGGAGGAGAGATAAGCCCACTTGGTAAACATTCGGATAGCATAATAACATTGTCTCTCTCTCTCTTTCTCTTTCTCTCTCCTCCTCTCCCTCCCTCCCTACACACACACACACACACACACACACACACACAGAGAGAGAGAGAGAGAGAGAGAGAGAGACAGTAAAAGATGCTACACTCTACAGCAAATCTTCTGTTCAGAGTTCCCTAGGGACTTGAGGCCTTCACCTTCTGCCTCAATCTGCAGCCCAAATAGCTGTGGGTTTGACCACGTCCCATCTCTCACTGCATCTGATTTCCCGCACATCACAGATTTCTCAGGAACAAGGCCTGGCCCCTTGGTCATTTCAGGCTTGTTGAGCCTTCATAAGTCCTAACCACATACCAGCTTTCTAAATTGAGAAGGTGATGAATTTTTAAATTCCTGAACCTGCTCTGTAATAATCTTTGCTCCATCCCACACATTACGATGCAGGAAGGCAACAGATGTGTTTTCTTATGACTCTGGGAACATGAAATATTGATGGGGACGAGAGCATGGACTTCGTATTGAAACTCCTCTACAATGAAGGGTAGCGGTTCTCATCCAGCCTTCTAATTCTCTGCTCTCTTCCTCTGATGCTTAGGACCCGAAGAAAGCCCCAAACCTGTGATACCCAAGGCTAATTCAATGAAATCTCTAAAGAGCTGTGCAGTGAAATCTGTCTAAAAAGGTCTTTATCAGTCTCTGGGGACCAATCGCTAATGCAGCTAATACACGTTTGATCTATACAGACGATTTTCCCTTTGTCCCCGAGGGAATCTTGGCAAACACTGGGTTTACGTGGTGCCAAGCCCAAGTTGCCTGTTAGAAAATAAATAGCTTTTTAACACATTCAAGCATTGGTCCCCAGGATGAAAAGTAGTGTGTGGGTCTTCTCTGAGCTCTCTAGCTGGGCTATAGGACATAATGAAAACTTCATTTTTAGAGTATTTCTTTTCCTGCTGACAGTTTGCTCAGAGGCACAGCATTCTGAAGGGGAAAAGGCACAAAGTAATACTGTCATTTTTTTTTGATGCAGTAAAGAAAACAAATGATGAAATTTTATCCAGAATAATATTTCTAACATATGTATAACTGGATACCAATGTGCGGAAAAGCATGTGAGACTTTCTTTAGAGGCACATGTCTCACTTTCCTTTAAACTTGCGACATTTATTTATTATTTGTAGCATACATTCCAGTCTCATTTATATCGGAAAAAAATGTAGACACACACAGAGCTGTGCATATGTAGTTATATCTATCTCTAGCATAGTTACAATTTTGTTGGTATCATTAGCTACCTTGAGACTAACCTGGGAAGCATTGAGTCATGCTGATAAAGAGTTAAGTGAAACATCAGATATTAATACAGAGAGGCGGCAGCTTCAGCAGTGGCAGGAGCGGTTAGCTAGAGCAGAAATCCAGAAGGTGGTAGGAAGTGACTAACCCTCTGGAAATGCTGACCTCCCACCTAGTCAGAATCGGAGAGGAGTCAGAGACAGCCCCGCCTGCCAGGAGCTGCTGACAGGTGTGAGGTTGTCTCCCCAATATGTCTGCCTGCAGACGCCATCGACTGCAGTAGATTCCCTGTGGGTCATGCACGCATCCAGGGTACACTGGTGTTCTGATCTCCGTGTACTTTTAAGGAAGGAATTCGCACGTCTCTGTGGTGCTTCCTTCATAGATGTGATGGAAAAGATTTTCGCAGGCCACTCGCAGGCCATGTTTCTAATAGGGGGCTCTGCCGGGGCCCTTATCCGCAGGGGAAGGCTTTGGAAGTGTCTTGTGATATGTATGAACACGTGATGGGAAGGTGATAGAAACCCCTGGCTTCTACCTTAAGTATAGTCCAGGAACGACAAACATTCAAAGAGCAAAGTGGACTGCTGTGTTGTTCACCTCCCTGTGCTGATGAGAAATAGAAATCCTCAGATAGCGCTGTGGCCCCAGCCTTGCCTCATAGGTGCTAGTCATCCTCCACAACTCAGAACCAATGCAGATTCCTTGCACATGTGAAAAGAGGGTGCCTTTTTTACAGCTCTGGTTCTGCTCACGACAGGTCTGTCAGTCCTCTATAACCTTCAAACTTCTTTCTGGCAGCTATAAATTGTCAAAGATGGCCCGTGGTATATTTTCATGGACAAAGAGTGGAAAAGTAGAGGAGTGGTCAGCGTCAAAAATAAATAAATTGAAAAAGATATAAAATGATGGGTGCATACAGAGACGGTAATTTCTACACTAATTTATTTTCCTAGCTGTGCCATAACACTGGGGAGTCCCTTGCTTGTGTTTATTCATTGATTTCATCAATACTGTGAGGAATTTGGACTAAATAAACATATAAGTTCCACTGGAACTCTTTTTTAAAGGAATTATTTTATATGTATGGTTATATATGTGCCTGCCTATGTATCTGCATGCCAGTGTCCTTTGAGGCCTGAAAGGGGCATCAGATCCCCTGGGACTAGAGTTACAGATGGATGTGAGCTGCCATATGGATGCTTGGACTTGAAACTGGGTCCTCTGAGGGAGCATTCAGTGCTCTTAACCACTGAGCCATCTCTCTAGGCCCAATACTGTTTTATAACTTTAATGTAAAGTGCCTCAGAAAGATAGACACGGAAATCTCCTGGAAAGCCACAGGGAAACCGTGCTTTCGCAGATGACGGCACTATGCTGGCACAGGGTGTTAGAGTAGAGTCACTGTAGTCACAGAGGGTCAAGACAAGGCTGGCAGAAGATAGCTTCTCTGGAACAGAGGGAGGGCACATCATGGAAAGTATGAAGCCAGACTGTACCTCAACCCTGAAGTCTCTCTTTGGATTCCCTACCAAGAGCCCTGCACTTTCTTGCCTGGCCACATTGCAGATCACTGCAGAATAAACCACATTCTGGAGTCAGCTTGTACAGACAAGAAGAGTGCTCTGGGTCCCTTCCTTGAACAGCTTACCTTGAACTTTGGGGAATAATGATGCCTGCCCTTCCTTTGTATCATTTAAAGAAGCTATTCAGAGGAGGATTATTTTGCTTCTCCATCTTTTCTGCCATCTTAATTTTTTAAAGCCGCTAGTTTAAAGATCGTCTTTGGGGATTGTTCTGTCCTAAAGTAAACAGGAACTAACTGCCCCAAGCATTTCCTAGCTGTGCTGGAAGCAATGCCAAGGCTCTCACCTCTGCTGCCAGGGAGCACACTTGAGCCTCAGTTGTACGTATTTAAGGACAGTCATAATCATAAATAAGAATCGAAATTGAGCTCCCAGGCAGAAACACACACACACACACACACACACACACACACACACACAAAAGCAGAGTTTAAAGACCACTGAGAATGTGTCCTTGTATATTTCCAGAGACAAAGATAGGTCTGTGTTTTATAACTGATGTTTGTAACCTTTGCACATTATAAACCTTTGGGTGTCCCTGGGGAGTCAGAATCACCCTCAGCTGAAGTATAGCCTGTGAGAGAAGAAATGTTCCACTTACTGCTGACTGATTTAGGATACAGCTCCACGGTGGTACATCCTAAATAAGGGGAAAATAAGGGAAATGTTAGCTTAATGGAGCAAAATCATGAGTCGTATTAGAAAGCAATTAGCTCTGATCTGTGGAGTAAATAAAGCAGGACCATGTTACAACTTGATTTGGCTGATGTGTTCGGGAAGGACTAGTAATTCATGTTTCAACTGGAGAAATAGCTTCACTGGATGGTGCAACACAGCACATTTTTGTTCAAGCGGCTTGACAAGGGGTGAGAAAGAAGGAGCGATTTAAAACTCTCACGAAGGAATAGCTCTTCATGTGTAGCAGTTCAGGTGTTCAGAGGTAGAAAATGTTCGAGCCTTTCCTAGCCAGAAAGACGCTGTGGGATGTCCTTCCTCTGAAGATTTACAATATTGATAGCCTTTGTT
Organism: Psammomys obesus; assembly: GCF_907164565.1. NCBI lineage: Eukaryota > Metazoa > Chordata > Mammalia > Rodentia > Muridae > Psammomys > Psammomys obesus. The sequence continues at coordinate 13,455,741 of NW_026588752.1, read as the reverse complement.
TATGTAAACACAAAGCACAAAGTGATTAACACCTCAAATAGCTGTGTGCTCAAGACCTCTCATGTTTGTTTATCCAGAAGAAGGTGTGGTTATCTGCTAACTCTGACAGTAGTAGAGAAACCTCAGAGAAGCTCACTGTATTCTTTCAAGATGTTAGTAATTTATATATAGTGTGTGTGAAGGGGCAGAATGTTTGCCTAGAACATGTGAAGCTGTAGGTTTGATCCCCAGTTGTGTAGATATTAATTCATTTAGGAAGAAAGAAAGAGAGAAAGAAAGAAAGAAAGAAAGAAAGAAAGAAAGAAAGAAAGAAAGAAAGAAAGAAAGAAAGAAAGAAAGGAAGGAAGGAAGGAAGGAAGGAAGGAAGGAAGGAAGGAAGGAAAGAAAAGTGATAAATAGATAGATGAAGTATGTAACATACACTGCAGAATGTCACTTATGGAGAGCCTTACATAATTAAGATTTGAGCCAGGCATGGTAGTATATTCATGTAATCCTAGTACTCAGAAGACAGAGGCACAAAAGAAATGAGTCTGAAGACAACCAGGGCTACATAGTGAGTTCCAGGGCAGGTTTAGTCCAATCAGATGCATAGTAAATCCCCGTCTGGATGGATGGATAGATAGATAGATAGATAGATAGATAGATAGATAGATAGATAGATAGATAGGCAGGCAAGCAACATTTTCTTTAAAAATTATATTTTGTAGGAAAATAAGTATGGTCATCTGAGCAGAGTATTCAATTAGAGATATTGGAACTGAATCGAAATATTTGTTGGGCAGTGATAGGAAAACCAGACTGAAAATCTCTTTGCTTGCTTCTCAAGCCTTGTGGGCGACAGAAGGGGTGCTTAAGAAAGGACAACTGAGTCGCTTCCTCTGTCTAGCCATCCTTCTTCTTTGTGCTGGTTTTGCTCAGATAGGAGGGTGAGAGCTTTGCTTCTCTGCCACTTGTGGAATGGGTATATTGTGAGAAGGAAGATCCTAGAGGGTGGAGTTCCTGGTCACTTTAATCTTCCCGTGTTGAGTAGAGAGCAGACTCATTCTGGATATCAAAACTCCAAAATCGTTTTAGCTTGTGGTGTAATCAACAGAAAGGTATCCAGTTGCTTTTGAAAACGTGTAATCTCCTTGTCAAAGCATGCTTGATGCATGATGCAAATCTTAATTCTTCCTACTTTGATCCCCTCCTTAGTGCCAAATGAGACCTCTGACATGGGGCGACGCATCTGGAGGTCACTGTAGGCAAATCATGGATCTCCGTGCTTTTGTACACAGATTGTCAGCAGCAAGAGCAAACACTCAGAGATGTGGTTCAGGCATGCTTGATCCATGTCCATGCATACTTTATGCCACTTAATTGATAGATTTTGAAAATTCTTAACAGCTGAGAGTTATTTGAGCTCACAGAGTGCCAGAGTCGTAGCTGAGTATTTCATTCCTCACCAAATCCTCAAAACCATGCAAACGTCTGCAGGTAAACATGCTTGCTGCCAAGCCCAATGATCTGAGTTCAATCCCTAGACCTGGAGGGAAAGCCTGGTACCCACACACTTCTCTCTTCCCACTTGTGCACTGTGACACACGTGTGTGTGAGAATACACATACACATTAATAAAAAAAATTAATTTAAAAAATATTACTTCATTATTCTGTTTCCAGATAAGAAAACGAAGGCTCAAGGAAGATGGATAGACAGCTTGTCAAAGAAAACAAAGTTAACAGATATGTGGCAGGCTCATAGACCTTCTTATACTGTAGCACTTGAGGACAGGAGAAAGGTCCTGCTGGGACCCTGGCCATAATTTAGCCCGGGGTTAGCTTCAAAGTTTACTGTGACTTAGTTACTAAAGAAATAATAACATGGAATAATTTTGTTCCTAAGAAACTGCCTTGATCCTTCTTGCTCTATCTAGCTACTTGCTTCTGGAGTTTAATTGAGAAAAATTACAACGTGGTTGGTGTTTTAGAGAAGAAGAGAGCAACTCCTTCAAGCTAAGAAAACAGTTACCCCCAGGTAGCCAAGGCTCCTCTAACGACAGGCTGGCTGGCCGGAGCATCTGGGGAAGTTCACATTCTTCATTCTTCTGCTGATCTGATCTTTGGGTACCTGGCTCTTCTGCTGCCTGTTGTGGGGATGGGCATGGTGTGTGCTTTTCCTGTGAGGCTGCCTTCCATGTGCTTATTGTTAAGGGAACCCTGCTGCGCCGGAGCATGATTCACATTGCTTTGCTAAGGTGTGCTTCAAGGATGGGCTTGCCCCTCTGAGCTCTGCTCCACTGACCTCCACATTGTCCTCTGTACATTACTTCCATTTCAAGACAGCAACTTTCCACCCAAGATAGCTGAGTTGGAAGAAATTAAGTCATCAGAAGTGGTAATCACACACACACACACACACACACACACACCTAGAAAACATAGAACTAAACTTTCAAGGGAAGCCTTTGAGAAAGGCAAGTTTCTCTTCCCTCTTTGTGTTCTTGGATGAGACAACTGACTCTCCCCAAGCTGACTCCTTGTTCAGATGAGCCAACTTAACTGTGAGGTCCTGCCAAAGGTTGTTTCAGTAAGAAGTCCCCCAGGGCTTTTGCAAAGTGAAGTCACCTCTGTCTGCCAAGCAGGGACTCTCCAGCTAGACATTGGGAGGAGGGGGATGATATTTCATTGCTGTGTCACCACTTCTCCAAAGGAGGAAGTTCCTGCCGTCATACCGCCTGTGTCATGCCACTGTAGTGTTCATTCTGCCTGTGGCTAATACGCCGAGCTAGCTCATGTTGTAGTATTGAGCTACAACGGGAGAGGAAAGGGTGAGCTGAAGCTTGGAAAATTTTACTGAAGAGGAGACTTGGGGACCAAATCTCTTCTCTACTTGGCCAAATCTCCGGTCTTCCTGTCTAGAACTATGACTTTGATGGGGCACCAAGGAGCTTTTATTGAGTGAGCGCGATGGCTCTCCATCCAGCCTGGAAGGTTAGTCATGTTGTCAGTCCTCCTGACTTCCCTTAACAGCCCATTCTAAATCAATCTTCCATGAATCCATTCAAATGCTTTTTGTAGTGCCTTAACATTGCTATCCCCTGCCCCTGCCCCTAACCCAGGGAGGCTACTTGAGAAGGCTTTCACCCCAACATCACCTGCCCCTTTTCTCTCAGGGGTGTCATCTGCTCACTCCGTGATCATAACCTCCCCACCCCATGCTCGTTTGCCGTGGTAGCCATATTCCAGTCTTCTCTTGGCTCCTAATAGATGAGTTGGGACACGTCTCAAAGTGCTTTTGTTTGCTCTGAAAGAGGTTGAATCAGGGAAGAGAGAGGGGGTGGGGGGGAATATATGTGGGAACAGTTTAATTGTATCCACGAGGATTCTTAGTAATCAGGATGCCAGTGTGTGTTTTCCAGAGCCTAAAGCTGACATAAATAATGGAGCGTACCCCGCTTTGTGCAGGCTTGCCGAGGAATGCTGATGGAGAGAAAGCCAAAGTGGGATCTGACGCGCCCGGCTCCCAGCACAGCCTTTAAAATCCTTTTATGGAGTAGTACTTTTGAAAGTGCAGCCAGGACCTTGGCGAGCTGTATCTGCCAGAAAGAGGCCAACATAGAAGGAACTTTGGAGAAGGCTGCCTTGCTTGCCTTTCCCCCCTTTTCTAGTTGGAGAATGAGAATCTGGTGCAATGAGCATGTGTGGCTCCGGCTAATGATTGGTTGATTTTATTTCATGTCCCCAATCCCAGAAGGACTGGGACAGCTCTGTCAAGGCCCTGGGAGCCTGGTAAGTGTGCAGCTGTTGCTAACAAGATCTGACTGGCCTCTCAAACATAGTTAAAAGCATCGTGCTAGCCTTTTAGAGTCGCTTGCCTTAATGGTAAGAGCAAATGAGCTTTGTGGGACAGCTAACCCCAAATGAAGTCCTGCAGCTTAAGCGCATTTACAGGGGAATTGTGCATTGGGGATAGAAGGAGGGACCACAAACGCCTCCATGCATTTGCAGGAGGGGATCAGCTGTGCTTTTGCGTGGAATTTTTACAGTAGTTGTGCCAAGCCAAATATCCAGTTGAAGCATCCTCCTAATTTTGATTCAAAATGTAACTTATGTGTAGTCCTGGTTCCACACAATAGATGAGCGGGAAGGCAGAGCTGAGGAGTGGGAGAGTAGAACAGGAGGATGTTCGAAGCAGCTCCCACTCCTTTGTGGTGTTAAGGGAGAGGCTTTGGGTATTCCATTAAAAAAAAAAAAATAGCGTTTTCTTTGCTTATGCTCTGGTGGTTTAAAAAAGGACCTCAGGGAACATTTGTTTTGTTCTGTTTTGTTTTCCTTTTGATTAAGGCATTTGGGGTCTAAAAAAGAAGATTAAAGCAGGATCCGTTTAATTTATTTAGTTTGCCTCACAGACATGAAGCTTCAGAATGGTAAGTGTCAATTATATTCCTACTGGTTTGGGTAACTAGTTGGGGGAAAGGATTCTCACCAGGCAAGACATGACTATCAAGCTGGGACTACTGGAAAGCTTTTGAGCGGTTCTCAGAGCTGGTGCATCAGTACAAGAGCAGCGTGAGGTCAACAGCTTGAGCTTTGGAGACTTTGAACAGGTTGCCCTTTGGGAAAGGGATGGTCAGTCCTCTCTTAGCTCTCAGTGGTGTCATAATTATGGGACTTCATTTAGACACCAGTAAGAGCTCACTAAAATTCACACAAGAAGTATATATCTGTGATCTGCCAGTTTCATTTTGGGACAGAGCTATCTTTTTATTTTGGTTTGCTACATAGTTGCTACTGGGTCTTTTTTTTTCTTTTTTTTTTTTCACTTAAAAAAGCATCCTCAAAATGTGTTTCGTAAGGTAGTGTTTGGATGTGTTACTGGGGGCTCTCCAAAGCGTCGCTAACATCATCATTGCATTGACAGAGAGGAGCATGTTTTTGTCTGAGTTTCTTTTCGACTCTCTGGTACAGGTTCCGTGTTTCTAAGGCTTTGAGCATTTCCATCACAACTTTCCTTCCTCCCTCACACATGCCTTCACACTCCCCTCTTTTCAGAAGCTTGCCCAAGTCAGACCTGTGTTTGATTTGGTTTTAGTTTTAACTGCCAACTTTTTTCTTCCTGAATAAGGACCCAAGAAGGCTTTGAACTGGGAGAAATTTAGTCTTTGTCTTAGTTCACACAGTTCTCAGCCAACCGTCCTCTTTTTGGAAACAAGGGTGCCCATCTGCAAAATGGGCTTCAGATCTGAATAAAGTGTTAATGCCCCTGTCCCCTCTAGGGACAGTTGCAAATATTTGAAAGAGGAAGGGGACAAGACAGGCTCATTGAAGGGGCTGTCGGCAAGCAGCTTTCTGTATGACTAGATTTAGAAATATTTTCAGCCTCCCTAAATTGTGTTGCTTGGTGGTTCTTATTTGTCAGTATGCTCAGAGAAAGTATTTTTTTTTTTTAACTGCAGAGAGAAATGCAGTACCCGTAATAAACAAAACCTGAAAAGTGACCTGAAGGAATGTGAAGAATTGATGGAAGGCTGTGCTTCTCGGGTCCAAAGTCACAGCTTCATGTTTAATTTAACAAAACATTAAACATTTCATGTTTAATTTAATGAAACATTAGAGCACCAGGATTTGTCACCTTCATGACAGAGTGTCAGAACTGTGGGATAGTTTCAGAATATATGTTCTTTCTCCTGAATTCACATGCGACACTGAAAATGTCTTGTCGCTTAAAAACATCTACTCTTTTTTTTTTTTCTGAGAAGCTTTAAAAAAAATTATTTTCCTCCCTCTGATAAAAGAAAGAGAAACACAAAGAAAGTAAAACAACAAAAACAACAAGGCATTAGGCATGCACTACTAGTCTAGCTAATTTTAGGGGGCTATTAGCAGGCATTTAGGCAAATCTATTAACATTTAGCATCAGCACAAATGCAATTGCGTTTCTTCTTTTTGTGTTTCTGACAAAATAAGCAAGCACTGGGGTCTTCAGGACAAGGAAAGGACGCGTGTTGGCACCATTTGTTAGGTAGTAAACTTTTCATTAAAGCACTTAGGTTTTATAATGAACTCTTGGAAGGAGGCTGGAGGAGATCTTAAGGGGAAAAGTTTAGTCAGTGTATCCATTTGATAAAAATTGTTTAGCAATGGATGAGGTGCCACCCTTTGTCCTACACTGATTGCCAGATGTTCTTCTTAGTAGAGAGTGTGGTTTGTGGTGATACTGTTACCTTGCCTTTGGCTTGTGATAGAAAGTTCCCTTTCAAAGTCCCAACACAGAGAGAGTCCCTACCTCTCTCTGCCTCCGTATTTGCAGATTGGTGTTTTTATTTTCAACCAGTCTTTAAAATGTTTAGCTCCTTTCATTGGAAAACAGAACATATATTTGAGTAATGCACGTACATATTAGTTCACAAGACATGCATGTGTTGTGTATATTTATATTCATACATGCAAGGGCATACGACACCCCCACCCTACCCCAAAACCCATTTCCATTGTTTCCTGAGCCATTCTAGAACATTGGATTACATAAGCACAGTATGTGTGTGGTGTCAGAGCTGTGAGTCTCTTCCTTGTTATTTCTCACTCAGCGCAAGCATACAGCTTCCGTGTAAACCTTGAACTAGCTGCAACCAGATGACTGGGGGTGGGGGGAGAAGGGAGAGAGAGAGAGAGAGAGAGAGAGAGAGAGAGAGAGAGAGAGATGTCATGTCTGCTCAACTCACGCACAGGGGAAGAGAAAAATCATTGTGACATTTACTGGCCTGAAGAACAAGTGACTTTTTTTTTTAACTCTTAAAATGTTTCTTTTAACCTTAACCTGCATAGCCACAGATGCTCCATTTAGTTGAATACTTATTTATAGCCTCTATAGGCTGAATCTTGAGAAAGGAATGCCCAAGACTGACCTAGACTCACTGAGAGCCCTGTTTTTTATTGAGCGGGGGCTGGGGAATTTCTATTCATAAACACTCACCCAAACCAAACTTTCAGAGTGGTGGTGTGTACCGACATCCGCCCTGGTACCTTCAACAGTCTATGTGCCATTTCTCTACTTCCACGGTCAGCTTACAGGCTTGGGGAAGCTTGCCGTGGTGCTCTCCCAGCTCCCATCACACACTCTCATGATCTCCCCTGTGACCACCATCCCGATCTGCAGAGGCACAGAGGTGGCAAACGTTACCCGTCCTGCTTCATTACAGATGCCTCTTTTGAACGACCCTCCGCCATATGCCCCTAGCATTCTGCCACGCTTCTGAGAGAAATGTTGGGAATATGGTCCTACCTTGAGGTTGTGCCTACTCTGATGGAGAATATTTGCCAACGAAAATGCAGGGGAGCACTTTGCTCAGCTGAGAAGCGAAAGACCTCTTGTGGCCACAGATATTCCTTAGGTGTGAGGATGAGCTTCACGACCTTCTGGGGAAGTCAGAGGAAATTTCCAAGAGGTCACTATCAAGGGAAGTGAACTGGAGGTCCCACGGAATCTGTAGAAATAACCTTCCAGGCTCAGTATACCATAGATACTTGGCAGCTCAAGGAGATTCTGGCCTTGAGTTTGGAAGTACCCTAGAAAGTAGACATAGTAGAAGAGTGACCAGAGCTTACGGTGAATGGCTTTCTATACCATCAAAATCAAACTTGGAGGTCTATAGCAGGCTGTAGATCAAAGCAGATGGCAAAGGGAGAGCTGAGGGTGTCAGGACAGTATGGGGCCCACAGGCTTGGGCATGGGTACGGGTGTGTGACTCCTATAACCACTTCAGCATTAAATGCTGATTACTTCTAACCACATCAGCATATCCCAGGTAGAACCATGAGAGGTGTTGGGTCTGGGGACTGCTGGGTCTGCACACCCCAGGTGGTGCCAGGGGCTGTTGGGTTACAGCCTCTGGCCAGAGACAGCAGGCTACCCAGAATGCATTTCACCCAGGCTAGTGCTGGCTTACCCCAAAGCCAAAGCATGTTTATTTAGTTAAGAGTGCAGCTGCATGAGCGTTTTCTGGCGTCCCTACTAAGAAAGCTCATTGGAAGGGGGGTAAATGTGAAGGTGTGTGTTCCAGTTTGTTTCCAGTCTGGGGTTTCTATTCATATAAGGATGGGTGAGTTTGAATTCCTTCAGGAGGCAAAGCTGCTTTAGGTGAAATCCAAAATATGGGATGAGCTGGGCATGGTGACTCAAGCTCATAATCCCAGCACTTAGGAAACTGAAACAAACAAACAAACAAACAAACAAACAAAAAAGTCATGGTTTGAGGCCAACCTGGGCTATATAATTGAGTTAAAGGCCGGCCTTGACTACAATATAAAAAAATGTGAATTCTGCATCGAAAATTCTGTAGGTTGGAATACTACAGCAGTAGACGATAACTGGAGATCCACGGTACTGAGCATGATCTAGCCTTTTTGTGTGGCCCATGGAATACTTAGGTTTGGAAGGGGTGGTCCTGGATGGTTTTGTTTTACATGTTTTGAATTTGCAATTTAAGATTTTGTTACATGGTGGTGGCAGAGCTGTGGCACTTCAGTGAGAAGGTTCTCACTGTTTTTAGGCACATATTTTAAGAGCCCAGCCTGCTCAGGTGTTCGCATGGAATGGTGGGAGGGAGGGGTGGGGGTGCTTGAACTTGATAGAGAGCTGCTTTTCGTCTAACCTTCCATGCCTAGACTCCTCTGCACTGTTTGACCTTCCCTGGCCCCAGGTGGGATGGAGTGTGGGCCACACTTCCTGCTAGTGTGGTGGAAAGAAGGAATCCATTCACCTACAGATTCTGCCCTCTGAGCCTTCAAGACTCCCTGAGTGGCACCTCAGGCCACGGTGGGAGAACTAAGCTTCCCCACAGTGGTCTCACTGTTCCCGAGTGAGAGACTGCAGGGCAGTCATCACCGGTGCGGAAGTGCAGGAGTAATCAGTGGCCTAACTCCCCTGCAAAGTGAGTGGTGATACTCAACTCTGTAGGCATAAAGTTCATGGGGATTTATAAAGACAGAGAATAAAACAAAACCAGCATGTACCTCAGTCAGTAAAGAACTTACCTTACAAGCATGTGGACCTAACTTCAGGTTCCCAGACCAATGTAAAAAGCTGGGAGCCTTTTCTGTCTTGGGCTTATCATCATCCAAACAATGGTGTGGTAGGAGGGAAGGAGAAGCAGATCCCAAAGTTTGCTCCACGTTGGTAGTCCTCCTACTTGGCAAAGTTCCAGATCACTGACTGGCCCTGTCTCAAAGAAAAGGTTGACGGCTCCTGAGGAATAACAGCAGCGGTTGTTTTCTAACCTTCACCCACACGAACACCCATGCACGTGTGTACACACACAAGCATGCACACAAGGAGAAGAAGAAAAACATCTGTGGCCCAAGGGTCAGCTTATACCCGCTTATTGCTGCAAAGCACACATCTCCCAGGCTCTCGTCTCCCAGGCACACATCCTGTTTGTACAGAACAGAAATGAGATCCACAACTAGGTCTGAGAGGATTAGAGGATGTGGCATAGATTTCTGTGTCTAACAGGTTAACATTTCCTCTATCCCACAAAACAAACAAAACTAAACAAAAAAAAAAAAACGGATAAACAAACAAACAACAATAACAAAACCCTTACAATTAAACCAGCAGAGACGAGACACAGGAACACACAGTCCTTGAGCCAAGAACATGAGCCAAACAATCTTCACTGAAAGACTGATGTGGGGGGAACAGGGAAGAGTTTCATGTGGCGACAATAAAGAGAAAGGAGCCTTGAACTGATGTGGGGGCCACATTTAATCATTCCCTGGCTCCATCCTACCCATGGAGTTTCCAGCCTCTCGCTACATCGTTAGCTTAGTTTAGTTTAGTTTTTTTTTTTTGTTTGTTTGTTTGTTTGTTTTGTTTTGTTTTTTTTTCAAAACAGGATTTCTCCGTGTAACCCTGGCTGTGCTGGATGGAACTCATTTTGTAGACCAGGCTGGCTTCAAACTCCTACTTCTGCCTCCCGAGTTGCTGGGATTAAAGGAGCCACCACACCCCAGCTTCCTCGATAAATTACCCAGAAATACAAAGGCGTCTCACTGTGTCTATACAGAGCAGCTCAGCACTCCAGGCACCTGCCCTGAAACAATGTCCATATCAGCATTCTCGATGAGAGGAAGACTAGGGTGCAAATATCCATCTCCCTTTGGACAGGAATAAGGTCATTCTGTCACTAATCCTCAAACCACAAACAGACCAAAATAGGTATTAGTTTTCAATACGTTTTTCCGGCATATAATACTTTGTTATGTATTTCGTGACCCAGTTCGGTATCCTTCCCATATGGTTTGACTGGGTTGACAGAAGTGTTTTATTGTAGAGTGACCTAAAATTAGGAGGATTCTGGAGCCCTGCTGTTTCCTTGCTGTGTGACTCTGAGCAGGCTGAGTACAATCTCTGAGCTTCGAGTAAATGGGGAGCAACGCAGGTACCTCCCTCCCTACAGGCTTGTCCTTTGTTAACTGAAGAGCCCTGAACCTGCAGTAGTTGCTGCCTTTGTCTACACACTCAGCGGAAGCGCTCCCCCTTGGTCCAAATTTCATGAGCAGTTTCAAAACAATCTCTGTTTCAATTAAGAGAGCAGTCAGGAATCCCGACACAGACCAGATTCTTTTCATCACGTCAGATAGGAACTGACTCAGCCTGAACCCTCCATCTTGAAGGCAGAAACTTGGGAGGGTTGCCGCTTTCTGTTAAGGTTAGCTTCCATTTCTCTGTGATGACCTTTCCCCTCATCACTGGTGGCAATGGAGAGAAAACAAACCTAAAGCATTCTGGGATAGCAGCCACAGATGGACCTTTCCGAAGCGGAGCTTAACTAGTTATTCAAGCCTTAAGAATCAATGCCCTTGGCTTCAGCAAGAACAAAATCCAATTGTTAGGGCCCCCGCGTGGGTCCTCAGAGGGTGGGGCCCACAGGGGGTGGCAAGAAATTGTTATTGCAACTAGACTTTAATCAACAGTTTCAGTGACAATATTGAATTAAAAAGTTACTAGTTGCTAGTTAGAGCATGGCTTAGCTTGCACTTGGGCAAATCAGTCATTCTGTGGTGATTAACATCTATTCAGAACAGAGAATGTATTATGGGTACTAAATTATCATAGGAATTAATGCAGTCTTTTTAAAGGGCTTAAAATATGTTAATAAATACAGTATTCCAGCACCTGCAGCTCAAGGAACCAAAGTCATTAAAGATGGATATAATTATATTTATTATTGCAGGGATCTAGGTAGGGGAAAAACAGTTTAATGAGCATGAATGAAACAGGGGTTCTTTATTTAAAACTTCTTACCTAGAAACTGTTCCCTTTGAGGAGCTGTTATGCCCTACTCACTGAAGGATCAAACTGTGAGGAAGGTTCATCAGAGATGATTCTCCCTGGTCAATGAGTTTCTGAGGTCCACTGGGGACAACAGCCTTGCTTCCTTGCCTTGACTTCGAATGAGACTTCACTCTGCCATGTGTGAGATGATTAGCCTGATGCCCACCCCTTCTTGGCTCCACCCAAGAGCCACAGCCTTCTGTGATTTCTGAAACACATCCAACTCTTCCTTATGGCATGGCCTTAGCTTATGAGAGTGGGTCTGTAGCAGCATTAATTTACCCATATACAGTTACCCATATTTATCTTGTCCTAAACTAGTGGTGAATGTTAGCTAGTTTAAGAGAGCTAAATAAACCGAAGTCCATTACTTGCCTGTTTTTAATGGGTGAGGAAAATGAGTCTCCAGCACAGGCTGGTTGCCCTTGAGCCCACTGCCATGAGGCTCTAGTACAAAGTTCCAGGGCCAGTGTTGTAGGCTGACAGATAAATCCCTCAACCTCTATTCACATCTTGTGTCTGGTGCCTGTGGCTTAATTCCTGTCTCCTGCCATTCTCTTTCCTCTTTCTTGATTCAGTCTGTCTGTTAAAGGTCCTATGAGCACAATTTAAACTGATTTTCAATGCACGTATTTTTAGTTATCATTTTCCTCTCCTAAACTACCATCACGCTCGTGAAGGCAACAACTGTTCTACTTTGTCACTTGATGTCCCCAGTCCTATTAAAGTAACTGACACTTAATAAATACTGAGTAAATATTTGTTTAATGGGTCCTTGAACTCATATGTTCACCATTTGCTGTCTCTACCTAGCAGAAATTATATTTTTCATTTATACATAGAAAGAGAGGTAGAAAATTTTCACATCTCTTTGTTTCAAATTATCAGATGAATGAAATGCAGTTTTATTGGATAACCCTCCTTTATGATCGAATATTTTCTTATTTAAGGGAAACAAAAATGACAGTCTGGTAAAGCCACTTCTATATTACATTTAGGCCTTTTACATAAAAGATTAAACTAAGACTGGGGAGAAATCTTATTTGGATGATAAGGAGTCAGAGAAGTTGGGTGGGGAAGGTCCATGCTGGTACACCCAGCTGGCCGGGGTGAGAGAAGAAAGTGGCAAAATCAAATTCTCCACAGACTTGTCCCAGGGCAGTTTCCACCCGCCAGCCCTGCCCAGGCAGCCCCATGTCAACACTTCACGCAAAGAGGTTTCTTCCAACCAACTCGTCCTGTTCCAGAAAATGCTGTGCTTGACAGGTCATAAGCAGCAGATTGAAGTTCTCTTGTTCTGTCCTACTTTTTGAAATCGTGGGGGGTGGGTAATTGAAAATCAACTACCTGTCCTCATGGTGGAGTGCTTTTGAAATGCTATTTCCCTTTATGAAGTAGAAGAAAAATAAATGCACACGGTATCGAATTTAAATTGTGAGCCTCACGGGTATGTTGAGACGCTAGCCTCACCTTCCTGGTCTGCCAGTTTGCTGAGGACCTACCAAAGTCCTCAACACAATTATTCTTTAGTCCGGAGGGGCGTGGACCACATTGATAGTCTGATTAGTATTAGGGGCTCCATGCCCAAAGAACAAAGGTATGAACAAATATGAAGCAAGTTTCAAATCCTTTGGACAGTCTCTCACCCTTTTCGTGGATCTCCAGAGGCCTGTGAGCTCCAGATGAAGAACCCACCATAGAACATGACACTGTTCGTTCATTATAACTGTGAATACTCATTGAGCTCCGAGTCTGTGGCAGGTGCCTGACTAAATTCTACAAATTTTCAGTAAAAACATTGCTCTTATTTTTCAGATGAGGAAATAGAAGCTCAGGAAGGGAAAATAAGACAGGAAGAGCTGGTACCCGATGAGATGCCAGGTTGGCTGGTGCCAGACGACACAAAGGCAAGCACAGAAAGTCTGCAGACACAGCCTTAGTGGCTCTCACTTGGTATCAGAATGAATCTCAGAACAGAAAATGGAGGCCAGGAAGGGTACTTTCAGGGCATCCTAAAGGCAACAAGGACCAGCAACTTCATGTTTGCGTCTCACAGAAAGCCGGCTGGGACGGTGTCTGAGTGTCCCCTTCTTCTGCCACTTGTCCTCTGCTCTAGTTATATATAGAGAAAGACCCACTTCCCAGGGACATGACAGCACCAACTCACTGATCTGCATACATCTGGCAGGTCTTGGGGGTTTTATTGAGCCCCTACTTGGAATACGTAAGACTGGCTGCCATCAGAGATCATTGGGTGCTGTCTGACTCTGAATGCCAATGGATTGTGGACACATTTTTGTAGAAGTCATTAGTGTGAGGTGTGTTCAATTAGTTCTTTCACTCCTTGAGAGAATAAGCTGTGATCTCATTAGAAGCTGCTGGAGAATGTTCCTGGGATCATAGTTTTCTTCTTCCTCCCTTCTTTTTTTTTAAAAAAAAAAAAAAGAGGTCATTTTCTCTCAGGAATAAGTCTTATTTATTAAGCTCCAACTATTAACTTTAATGGGGTCAAATCTCTCTAAATATTTCTTTTTTATTCAATGGGTTTTATGTGTACACATTTAGCTCATTATTGATTTCTTGGGGACCTACTGTGTTCTAGGACCCTGAGAGGCATCTGAGACCAAAGCCAGAAATGAGCAGCAAGAGCTTTGAAGCTCCAAGGAGATTACAGTCTAGGGTAGAGATTAAGGATAGATAGATAGATAGATAGATAGATAGATAGATAGATAGATAGATAGATAGATAGACAGACAGAACAAGGTGATATGTGATATGACATGTTTTGTGAAAGTAACTTTTATTCGCCTGTTTCAGTTGTTTTTCGGAGGCTTATTGCCTCCTGCTGCTAGCCTAGGCCTAGTCCTGAAAGCTTCTAGCCTCTGTACAATCTAACCTAGGCCTAGAATGTTTTCTTTCAGCCTCTGAGAGTTATTGCTTAATAAATCCACTCGTTCTTATTCTTTCTGAGCTGTGGGCTGGCTGGTTCAACTCAGCTGTTCTGGCTCAAACTTGTCTCCTGCCTAACTTATTCAATCTGGCTTTTTTTCTTGGCCACTGACTTGCTCTGTTTGGCCTCACACTCACTCCAACAACCTTCTCTAATCTCCTAGCTCATTCTCATTCTCTGTCTTATTCAGTCTTCACTCAAGTTCTTTCTCTGAAACCTGCCTCTCCTTTACTATCTCTATAAAACTGTGTCCTCTCTCTGCATTGGCAATTAAGCAGCTTCCCTTTTCACTTCTCTTGAGAGTTGGGCATCTCCTATTCTGTCAAGTCTTTCTCTGATGTGTCACTGTTTCTGCCACTCAATTAGACATGTCTTGCTCTGTTGTTTCTTTGAGAGTATATATGTTTCTCTTCTACCCATTGAAAGTACGTGAAGACAGCTGGCCCTCCATCTCCAAAGACTCAGAAACCCACAGCTTCAATCAGCCGCAAATCTAAACTATGTTTAATTGTGTCTCCACTGGCACCAAGCAGACCTCTTCTTCTTGTCATGATTCCCTAAGGGCTGCACTGTACCAGCTATTTACATAGCATTTATGTGACCTGGGTGCGATCAAAGTGTACAGGAGAATGTACATCCGTATGCACAAAGAACTTGGGCATCTTCAGACTTTGGGATCCACAAAGGATCCTAGAACCAACACTTCCTGAATCCTGAGGGCTAACAATATTGAGGAAAGCGACATACCACTTATGGGGATGCTGAGCTGTATGAATTTTGTAGATGTGGGCCTGTGACCGTGAGGTTACTCTGAACCCCACACTGTGGCCAGCATTTCTCTTTACAGTTTGTCATTTCTCACCAAACACTCTGGACCTCAGGATAGACAATTAAATGAACAAAGTAGCTGATTAACCAATCTAGTCCCACATATCTCTGAATTCTCTTAGCTCCTGTGGGCTCTGTTTCATATCCCTAAAGGGATAAAGATGGAGTTGGAAGAGAGTGGAACCACCCAAGCAGGCATCAATCAGCTAGCAAACAGTTAACTGCTGTGTTTTACAACCCTGCAGCCTTTTCATAAACAGAGTCACGTTTCCGGCCAAATGCGATGGAAAAGACGAACTCATGTCAGAAAACAATACCAAGTCTCTGCATTAATGGTTCTTTCTCTTTCCCCTTATTCTTTTGGTCCATTTTGCCCAGGAAATAAGAACCTTGTGGACAAAAAGATCATCATTTGTCAATCTTTTGCGGCAATTTTCCCAACAGTTCTTTCAGCCCTAAATGCTTTTAAGCATCTGTCAGTGTCATATAATGGCCTTAATGGGAGGGAAAAACAACAACAACAACAACAACAATAACCGCTGAGTGAGAGGCTCAGTGCACTCCTTCCTGGACCAGTGGAAATGATGGCCCTGTCCATATGCTGATTTCCACATGCAGCTGTGCGGTTATTGTTTGCACTTAGACCTTAAGTTGTCCATAATTTTTATGTGTGCAGGAATGATGCCAACTGAGAGAGAGAGAGAGAGAGAGAGAGAGAGAGAGAGACTGGACCAAAAAAAAATATTTAGCATCTCCAAGATAAGACAAGTCAATAAACAGCTTGATTACTAATTCATTCAGGAACAAAAATAATGGCTTTCTAAACTGAAACGACCGAATCCAATAACTAACTGTTTGTCAGGGCAGTAATAATGGTATTTGTATCTCTTTTAATTGGCTTTAACCTTTCCCTTCATGTGTGCAGTATTAAAAAATTAAAGAGGAAAGTATTTAGAGGCATAGATTTACGGCACTGCGTGGATTACATGCTTTTAATGAGGTCAGGACAATAAACCATCTGAGCAGAACCTGCTGCCCAATGATGAATTACTCCCTTTTCCAATAGATAGACAAGAGTGAGCATGCGTGGCACACGTATGCTCATGGGCCCACAGCTTCTATAGACCAAATGAAAGGTGCTCATTTCAGCGGGGGTGCTTGCATAGGCTGTTTTCTGTTATGAGGGGCCTTAAGAAGATTTCCAAACACAGAGCTGCAGTGCATTGTGTGAGGAAAAAAAAAGATATGACTTGCAAACAAAATAATAGTGTTTCTGTAGTATCTTCATTCATATATGACTATATCTGTACGGGCACATATGGGTGTGTGGGTACATGAATGGATGGATGGATGGGTAGGTGAGTGGATGGATGGGTAGATGGATGGATAGGTGGGTGGCTGGACAGATGGTCACGCAGAAAGATAGACAGACATCTTAAGAAGGATAGATGAGAAAAGGGGTCTGGTAATGTCATATCTGTGCTGTCCTGGAGCTAACTTGTACTGGCTTATAAAAGCCAAATCATGCCATGCAATACACTGCCTCAATGCAAGCATATTAGTAATTCAAAACTCTAAATGGAAAGAGTACTTACTCCCAGAAATAAACACATTTTACAAATCAGAGCTTTATGCGTACGTGTAGACACCCAATTAATTGCTCAATTTTATCACTGTCAATACAGCA
This sequence comes from Psammomys obesus, assembly GCF_907164565.1. Taxonomy (NCBI): domain Eukaryota; kingdom Metazoa; phylum Chordata; class Mammalia; order Rodentia; family Muridae; genus Psammomys; species Psammomys obesus. The sequence continues at coordinate 13,438,957 of NW_026588752.1, read as the reverse complement.
AACCACTTAAAGTGGTCATATCATGAAGAAATAGACGAGGCAAAAGGGATGGGAGGGGGAACCGGACAGTTTTTCTTTGTTGAGTAAATGTCTTTATTTGAAGTTTTTATTAAACGCTCCTTATTTATAATATGAATGGACAGTCCACTTTACTAGAAGAAAATATCATTAAAACTTTTAAAAATAAAATTAGCAGTAGTAAAAGAAATAATGTTTCACTTTGTAAGTCAAGTACAGATCATTTGTTCAAGGAAGCAAATTGTGGGCAAATGACAGATTCAAAGGGTCAGAGAACCTAGGACTGTGTCTGAAGCATGGCCTTTCATGAGAAATGCATCCTCCATCTTTGCAGACAAAACAAACAAACAAACAAACAAACAAACAAAACCATTTCAGTGTCAATTAGCTCAGGAGAAAGGGTGAACTGTTGGTCGTCAGAATCTATTAATGAAAGCTACATTATACTCCAAGTCTGAATTCTCATGCACATTGCTTGCCACAAATGCTCTCACAGTATTTGCTCAATAAAGGGCATTAGAAGAAAGAGAGAGGCACTACACTACTGACAACCGAGCTTCGGACCCAGGGAAAATGCAGTCCTGTGACACAGCAAGTCCATCACCAGGCAAGTAAATGTTGGTACATCTTTCATGCCACTTGAGATGCTGCTGTCTCTAATCAACCTCAGGAAGGACCGGAGTGAGGAAGCTCCCTGTGTCCCCTTCCATTCCATCTCTTGTCAATTACCCCAGCTGTTTGGAATTTGGGAGAGCCACCACTCTAGGTAGCATCCAACTGGGGACCTAATCGCCTTCCTGCAAAGGGAAGCCTTGTACCAGGAAGACCAGGCTTAGACACTTGTTGTAAACGGGTGCTTGGTGTTGTAAATGCACAGTCATGCATTACGTAAATACTCCCTGTATAAAGCGCTGCGTTGGATGTTGAAGTATGGTGGCAAACATGTCAAATTGTTGGCCTCTCACCAGGCCTCTCACCAGGCAAGGCAAACATAGACAGTTAAACCTACAGAGAATATCGTTGGGGACATGATTCTAACTGGTATTTTTCTTCTGCTATAGGAAGACTAAAAGAAATAATATTTCTGAGGAGGTAATGTTTGAGCTAAGATCTGAATGCGGGAAGAAGCCAGTCATGTCTGGGTCTTACTACAAAATGGCCGTGGCCCACCCTTTTATGGAAGTGTCTCTGCACCTACTGAGGCCATGAAAGACAGATTCAATGATGGCTAGATGTCTTTGCTGGCTGTGAGTGTTCTCAAGCTATGCAGAAAAGCAGGATCATTTGTCTGCTTTGTGGGTGACTTCACATGCTGACAAATCCCTGTGACTATTTTCTATTTACGGTGGCAAACATATCAAACTACTGGTACCCCACTATTGCTATCAGCATTGTATCCATGAAAGAAAAATCAAAGGTGGAGCTGTGGTAAATTAAGACATCTCAAGGTTGTGTCTTCACAGTTTCAAGCCATAGACAGTACATGAAAAGGGAACGTTTATAGGCTTTGGGTTCAAATTCCTGCACTGCCAATTACTGTCATCCGGAACACAGTATTGACTTTTGAACATCCTGTGTGCTCAGCCGTAGCACAGATATGTAAAAATACATGCTTCGTGGTATAATGGTAAAAATTAAATAAGGTCATGTCTCCAAAATGTCTGATTGAGAATAGTCCAGAGCTCGGTCTTTCTCTCTCTCTCCCACTCAGAGAAGTTTCTGGAAATGTTGCCAAATTGTGACTCACCTAAGTGAGGCTTATCGCATGTGGACAAGGAGAACTCATTGTCTTTGCTTCAGTCTTTCTGGTGACCAAAAAGCTACAATTTGCAACTTGAGGGTACTGCAAAGATCTTCTGATTGGAAGAAAAATGGAGAGGGTAGCTGTCATTCTTTTAGCAGAAACACACACACGCACACACACAACACACAAATACACAAACACACACACAAAGCATTATCGTCTGGGTACTAAACCAAAAGATAAAGGCATCCCTTTGATCTTTTTTCTTATTTAAGAGTTGCCCTCTACAATTCTTGAGCTTCCTCCTCCTTCTCTCCTGTTTCTTTTCACCCTTCTTCTTTTCTTCTTCTTTTTTCCTTTTCCCTGGAGCTCCAGAAGTCAAGCTTTGAACCACCAAGACAGAGGCCTTGAATCACACCACATGTGCAGAGAAATTAATTCAGCAGACTGCATTGCCTGAGAATGGAACTTTACACCCATGGGTGAATGCTGGCTATATTCCTGGGGGTCATGAAACAGCTGCATACAAATATATTTTTTTAAACAAAATCTAAGGAGATAAATAAATAGGATAGAAACAGCAAGTGAACACTTTTATGTTTTCATGTTTAATTGACTAAAAATATCAATACGATATATTCTTTGAATACTCTTTCCGGCCTTTTTCCTTTCTTAATAGACCCAAGGAGGTGGTTAAAAGGAAGAATGCCAATGGAGTGGAAACCACAGTTAACCTCATATAATGCAAATAAAGATCTAGAAAAGCTATATGTTTGTATTGGTTGGTTTTGTTTTGAGCTAGCCTGTACTACATTTTAAAATTAGGATTATGTAAGTTTTTTAAGTTGACAAAGGAAAGAACAGGGCTGCTTTCTATATAACATAGCTCCGTTGTTTTTAAGTAAGTTTTATTAACAAGTGACAATTACTTTTTTATGATACATTTAAGATAGTGAATTATGAATGACTGAAAAATCCCCTGTAGCCTAATTGAGAACCATTATGTCTGGTAATTGCTACTGATTTCTGCAAACAGTCATTTTTCTCTGGCCTATTAACATAATTTAAATTTTTAATTGCCCTTCATAATTGCCTATTGGAGTGAACAAACAGCCCCTTTCACCTAAGGGTTTGAGACCAGGACCAACCCCAGGGAACTCAGTCTGTCCACTTGAGAACACTAGTAGAACTTTGTGGACTGTCAAGTTGAGGTTGGGCTCACTGTGACACATAGGAGTTCTTGCTAAGGACCAGGCAGCTCTAGGATGGTGTGTTTTTGAATGAGTCTACCAGAGTTTGCTTAGTTTAGTATTAAGAAATCCCAGCGAAAACAAAACAGAGAAGACCATCTCACTCTAAATATGGTTAACTAAGAACATTCTAGAAGAAGAAAGGAACACCTGGAACCACATCCATTCCCTAGAAGCCTCATATTGTAATTAACTCAGTGCCACTGAAAAGGTATAAGATTCTCAGCAAGGTCACATATGTGGGAGATATAGATTCAAATTACAAAAGCACTTATGATCACAGTTTGAGTTGGGTAAAGTCAGATGAAAATCACACAAAATACAAGGAGACTATTATAAACACTAAATTTTCCCATAATGTTATTAATAATACATATTTATTTACAGACAGCTACATATGTGGACGTTTGTGTAAATATGTCTCATAGTATATTTTCTCACATGACTTAATATTCTTCCAAAATATTATTTTTAGTATCCTATTTAGTATATTGATTTACCAGTGGTTATTTAGCCATTTTGTTCCTGTTGGAGATTTAGTTTTAAAAATTACCACTATAAAAAAAAGTGACTGAGCCACCTTGCATATCTCAAGTATGAATCTATGGCATGTAACTTAAGAAAATATCTTAAAATCTGAGTGATAGAAATATATGTACTCTTAAATAGTTAAAAGCCAGGCAACGAGGGTGCACACCTTTAATCTGAGTACTCGGGTGGCAAAGGCAGGCAGATCTCTGTGAATTCAAAGCCAGCCTGGTCTACAGAGTGACTTCCAGTACAGCCAAGGCTACACAGAGAAATCCTGTCTCAAAAAACAAACAAACAAACAAACAAACAAACAAACAAACAACAAGGAAAAGTGTGTACTGAAAAGGCCCCCAAAAGGGCTGATGAGTTTTAATATACACTCTCATCCGCGTAAGATAAGAGTTGGCTTTCCAGCATTAACATTTATTCAAATGTTGTCTGGTTGCTCATTTAAACAAGTGTTTATTTGCTTTTTAAAGTTACGCTTATTTGGCAGCGCGGAGATTGACCGCTGAGACCGTCATTGAGTCCGTGAGTAGGTATCTGGGAATGACATGGACACTGCTCTCCACTCACTGCTCTTTCCTTTTTTGAGGCTACGTCTTTCCCTTACGGACCCAGGCAAGATGCTGAAGCCTTTTTTGCTTTTGGAATTCTCTAGAGACTGTCCTACCCAGAAGCCAAGCAAAGGCTTCCTATGCTAGAGAAGGAGGGATTGCTTTGTTTTGCTTTGTTATCATTTGGCTGATTTCCTGCCACCTTCACACTCTTACACATTTGCAGTAGGTTGGAGGGATCACTCGTCCGTCCCAGCAGTGCGTAGAACCATAATCACACTGTCCCCAGGGCCTGTGTCACTGTCTTCCGCTTCCCAGTGTCCCTTGATTGCCATCTTAGTTGACGTCAAGGAGACCCAGGACAAACCTTTTGGGAACCCCCACCTGGCTTGGTATTGAGACAAATAGGAAATTCCCAAAAGAATTAGAGAACTGCGTCCTAGTCTGCTGTCACACTAAGTCACAAACTATTTCTTTGTGCGCATTTGTAACATCTGACATAAAGCAGCGTCTAATCAAGATGTGGATGCAACTTTGAGGGTCAGTGTCTCAATAGGAACTGCCCAAACTGTCAGCTATTCCAATGGAAATACCTAATTACATAACTCAAATCTATTTCCAAACCTGGGAGCCCTAGGGTCCATATAAACACCTTTGAAACAAATGTTCTACTTGAGATATTGATAGGATTTGCTGCAGGCAGCCAGTCTGCTGATGCAAGTGAAAATCCGGAGCTGTGGTATTTGTCCCATCGTGAAAACTGCCAGTCATATTTGTATGAATTCATTCAAAGCAGCCATGATTCTTCATAACCTTTTGGACAAGTCCAACAGGGACATCAAGGACGGATGCTAAACTAATTCCTACGTGGAAGCTTCCAGTGCCCAAGTCTGCTTGTGATGCCAAGGGGAACATTTATTACAAAATAGCATCAGTTATCATTACCGACACACTTCATGCTTTCAACTTGAAGCTAACTATCATATTACTGTTATTTCCTTCCCTCCCTTAAGAAACTCCTTTGATAGCACTTTTTTTTTTCCCTGTGGTTCTACTGCAGCCAGGTCTCTATGTACTTTGCATATTCACTGTGTGCTTTTTTTTTTTTTTTAAGAATAAAACTTGCCATCATGGCCTACAAGATTATGTAAGTTTAAAGTAACACTGTAGGTCGGGATTGTAATTTGAATGCATTTGTAATATATGGGGACTTCTCTTGAGGAAACATGGTTTCCAGAATTTATAAACACTCAGTGACTGAGATTACAAGATTTGGTCTCAGAAACTCATTCAGACTCAAGGTTTGCACTTTCTAGCTTAAGAGTATAGTTTTGAGTTCAATTGGTGGAAAGAAACACGTATATAATGATCAGTTGGTACAGGGACACGGCACATACTTGATAGGTATTTATAAAAATCATTGTTATTATTACTAAAACTATACAAGACATCCACTGGTTGGCTTTCCCCTGCTTCTCAGCAACATCCTTCTTCCTGGTTGATTCCTAAGGGCCCAGACCTGATTTCTGTGAAGAGAGAGAGAAAAAAAAATGAGATGACTTAAAAGATGCCAGATGAATCTTTGCCCTGAAGCCAACTGTTTATTCAGCTCATTCAACTAACAAATAATTTGAATGGTGATTTATAGTTTTCCTCAGTGAAATTTTCCTTCATACATCCATAATTAAGGAGGGTGTAGAACAGTAAATCGGTGAACTTGTCATAAAACATTTGTTAGCATCAGAAACCTTAGGCAGCCCAGCTTTTAGCAAAGAAAAATGAAGAGCTTGGATAGACCATGAGATATGGATTTTTTTTAAACTGGCTTTTATTTTAGAAATGAAAGACTGTGGGGTACAAGAGTGTGTGTACAGAATCGAGACTATAATATAAAGTGAATGCAATACCATATCTTCCAGAGTGACGGCCTAATTTCCATTGATATTGGAAATAGGCTCATTAGCAATGAACACATGCCGTGTTTTCAGATTCTCTTAGAAATATCTATTTTTTTTCCCTTTTACTCCCCCTTTTTTTCCTTCTGTGATAGAAAAGTTTTGCCAGGGTTGGGGAGGGGAGGGACTAAATTATTTACCTAATTCATAAGGTGACTTTGTTTAAAGTAAATCCATAAATGCTTTGCCCCTGAGAAAATACTAACCATGGTTCTAGGTAAACGTTTGACTATAAGAATCATATTCAAATCCTATTCAAGTGCAGAGGACGAAAGGGTTAACAATGACAGAGCATCCAAAGCTGAATCAGGAGTTTGGACTCTGACTTCTGCACCAAATTATCAAATGCTTTTGGAATTCCAAAGTGACACAGTACTCTAATATTGACTCTACAAAAAGTGTGAGCAAAAAATTGATGGGAGAAATGAAAGAATGCTGTGTGCATTCTTCTATACCGCTTTTTTTGGCAAATGCTGCAAATACAAAAAGGGGAACTTATGCCAACTCTAGTTGCAGGGTTCATCCTGGAGCATCTCAAATCTTCTTCTTTCCATGCCCCTCATGTTAACTGAGAACCTGATAAATCAGCCTAACAGTATAGAAGCCTCATTAAGCCTCTGAGCAGTGCCTCATCTCACAAGAGAATAGCGCTCGGAAGGAGACAGAGAGTAACAACAGATACGATCATGAAGAAGAAACACACAGGAATAAGAGAAACATCAATAAAATATACCATGCACCATTAAGGACCACCTCGAGATAAGATGCTCAGTATGGCGGTAAAGATCACAAATGAATGAATGTCAAGAAAAGAATGTTAAGTCTATCAGACTCTGTCAGGCTGGGTTGAAATTCACCGCTGCCTAGGGAACTGCCAAGCGGTCCCAACTCTCCATTTGAGGGGTAATTGTGCCCATGACTAAATGCTGACAGAGACCTGGTGACATTGCTTTGCTTGGCATAAAACAATTCATTAGAGCAACGCTACACCAGGGAGGCTGTCCATTTGTTTGAAGGACACTTTACAGTCACCTAAAAGCCATTATTCTCACTTCTTTGTGTCTGCGTTTGTGCTGTGGTGCTATGTATGTTGTGTGGGCACGTTCGTGTGTCTGAGTGCAGGCTCATGCTTGGCCCAGCAGGAGTGTGGAGCTCAGAGACACCTCAAGTGTTGGTCTGCATTCTCCTCCCCGTATCAGTGAACCTCCCATGATGAGGCACTAAGGTAAAGAAGCCGCTCGCATGCACAGAGGCTCAGCTGCACCTTCATGTCCTCAGGGAGCATTCTGCCTGTTCCAGCCTTCCATTAAACACACCCTGCATGGCACTTTTCTCAAATTATATCAGTGATCTTATTTTTGAGGTGATTTTTGTTAGTTCCCAGTACCCTGACCTTACAGATTCCCCCGTGTTGACCCCTAACTTGTCCTGGATATGAATGTTCCTCCAGTGTGTGTGTGTGTGTGTGTGTGTGTGTGTGTGTGTGTGTCTGTGTGTCTGTATGTCTGTCTGTCTGAGTCTTGGTGTGGGGTGTGTCCTTCAGTGGTGACTTCTCACAAATGGCAAAACAAAATCAGAGCGTAGCCCAGTCCGAGGCACTTTCAAACCCAGTGAAAATCGTAATTAGCACAAAGTGCATAGAAATCTTCCCCCCTCTGAGCTTTAGAAAATATTGCACTTGTTTGCATATTAATTTCAGACTGCAGCAAGGGGCATCACAGAGCACCAAACCATGTGTTCTGCGTAGTAGGCCCTTACCAAGAGTCCATTTCTCAGAAGCAGTTCTGGGAGCCTGGCGCCACCACAGCAATTAAGTTAGTTGCACGTTGCTATTTCGGGACAGCCTATATTCACCCGACTATATTTCTTTCTTAGAAAGTCTCATTTAGCCGGGACTCATTTCGCTGCATGTTCTTAACATTTGTGGGGGTGGGGTATGAGATAAAAGTTTGCTAAACATTCAGAGCCTGATTTATGGAGGCGTATAAAGATTATAGGTAGTTGGCAGGAAGGGAGAGGCTGGGGAAACCTTGTGAGCAGTTTGCTTCTGAGAATACCAATAGATTCAGAAGCTGCCATACGTGTCAGCACAATGATGAAACGTGTGCTTGACTCATTAAAATGGCTAGGGGCTGACACCGAATTGTCCTAAAACTCTCAACCATAGGCCTGATGCCCTAGGCAGACACTTGGGATCACCTCCTGTATATTAACAACTTTCAATGGTTTGGGATGTGATGTTTGTTGGCTATGGCCTTGCCTCAAGGTAGGACTTAACCACCAGGACCATTCACTGGTGGGATATCCCTGTGGGCACAGAGCATCTTTCATAGTGAGAATATACACTGAAATACCGGTTCCCTTCCCAAGTGCTCAGCTCCGATTTCTTGTTCTCTAGGTGGCTCGGTTATGGCTGATAATTCAAGGATGGCATTTTAGGAGATCCGGTGTGTGTGTGTGTGGGGGGGGGGGGGAGCAGGTAGTATAAATGTAAATGCAAAAGATACAGCTCATTCCGTCTTTGAAATTGTTGGTGTGCAAAGAGCTCAACACTGTTTTATTTAAACAAGGTCGGCTTCGACCTTGATTGACTTGCAGTAAATTGCCTGGTACAAGAGGCAAAAGGAAGTGGAGAGAAAAATGGCAATCAGCACCAAATGTTTCACATATTGATTGACAAGCACCAGAGATGTGCTAGAGTAAGATAAATTGGCCAACAGGGCCCATCTTGACAGCTCCCGAGACGGGAAAATTGTTCTTGTTAATTTGCTACGGGAACCTTGTCATTCGTGGAGTGTCTCCTAATTGTGTAAACAAAGTTCAGATTCCTCAGCAGCCCCGGTCTGTTATTGGGTTTGGTAATTTTGGGTCTGAATCAGCAAGATGCATTTGTAAATGGTGTTTGGATTGGGAGAAAAGGGAAAGCAACGCACCTGCTTTAAGCTGGAGGATTTTTGTTTGCTTGTTTGTTTGTTTGTTTGTTTTTTTGGCTGAAATAAAACAAATTGCTTGGCAGGCCTTTCTGATTCAACAATAGATTTCAAACAAACCTCTTGTGCTTTTCTGTCCACGTCCCATGATTCTCTCTGGCATCCTCTGTCCAGTTGGCTTACTTTGGCCTCAGGTTGGAGTTTGTGCTTTTTCAGATATGCCAATGTCATTTTTTTATTGGTTTAGTGATAGTCGGAAACCTCCTCCATTGGCTTTTCTTGTCACTCCTTCTCCATGTCTCTTTCCCGTTAGTCTCCTGAGCACCTTGCTAGCATTCTCTTCCTTCTTGTGCTTGCGTCTTCCCATCATAGGATCCGCTGCTTGTCTGGCACGACTCACCCTCTCCTCCCAGCTCTTTCTCTGAAGCAGCTGTAGGCCATTACCAGAAGGATATCAACTTTCCAGACTTTAGTCCACAAGTCAGCTTTCACTTTTTGTTTATCATTTATCCAACATGGATGAAAATTAATTTTTTTAAAAATATTTTTGTTAAAATTTTGTAGAAGTTTTTTTTTTTTTCTTAATTTTTTTCCATGTGTAAGACTTCAGTGTTATTACATTCTCTCTTTGTCTTCTCACACTCACTGTTTCATCAACTGGTTCATTCTTGACTGAGCAGAAATAATATTTGTTTATCACTAAAATGGGTTTCATGAAAAATAACTCTAAGACCTGTTCCCCCTTTGTTAAAGTAAAAGATAATTTTTTTTCCTTTTTTAATAATTAATTTAAGTTACATCTCAGTCATAGGTCCCTCCCTCTTCTCCTCCAAGTCCTGTCCTCCCTCCTGCATGTCTTCTCCCTTATTTCTCAGAACAGGGGAGCCCCCCCTACCCAGACACCCCAGCTCATCTATTCACATGAGGATTGAATTCATCTCTCTCCTCTGTGGCAGGTAGGGAAGTCCCATCACAGGGAAGTGATCAAAATGTAGGCAGCATAGTCCATGTCAGGCAACATAGTCCATATCAATTCAGCAAGCAACATAGTCCACTCCCCTATCTAGTGGGCCGACATGAAGTCTAAGATGCCCATCGGACTTATCTTCTTGGGGTCTATGCATTGTAGTATGTCCATCCTGTACTGTATGAGTAGAATGTGCTTATAAGTGAGTATATACTATGTGTGTCTTTCTGGGTCCGTGTTATCTTACTCAGGATGATCTTTTCTAGTTCAATCCATTTGCCTACAAATTTCATGATTTCCTTGTTTTTAATGGCTGAGTAGTGTTCCATTGTGTAAATGTAGCACAATTTCTTTATGCATTCCTCAGTTGAGGGACATCTAGGTTGTTTCCAGTTTCTGGTTATTATGAATAAAGCTGCTATGAACATAGTTGAAAAAAATGTCCTTGTTGTGTGGTGGAGCATCTTTTGGGTGTATGCCCCAAGTGATATAGCTGGATCTTGAAGTATGGCTATTCCCAGTTTTCTGAGAAAGTACCAGATTGATTTCCAAAGTGGATGTGTAAGTTTATACTCCCAACAGCAATAGAGGAAGGTTCCCATTTCTCCACATCCTTGCCAGTATATATGGTCACCCGAGTTTTTTATCTTGGCCATTCTGACAGGTATAAAATGGAATCTCGGAGTCATCTGGATTTGCATTTTTCTGACAACTAAGGACATTGAGCATTTCTTTGAGTGCCTCTCCTCTGTTGAGAAGTCTCTGTTTAGGTTTGTACCCCATGTTTTAAGTGGATTATTTTGTTTGATTGTGTTTAATTTCTTGAGTTCTTTATATATTCTGGATATTAGCCTTTTGTCAGATGTAGGATTGGTGAAGATATTTTTCCAATCTGTAGACTGCTTTTCATTCTATTGATAGTGTCCTTTGTTTTACAGAAGCTTTTCAGTTTCAAGGGGTCCATTTATTAATTGTAGGTCTTAGAGCTTGAGCTGTTAGTGTTCTGCTCAGGAAGTTATCTCCTGTGTCAATGAATTCAAGGCTCTTACCCACTTTCTCCTCTAACAGCTTTAGTGTATCTGGTTTTATGTTGAGTTCTTTGATCCATTCGTACTTGAGTTTTGTGCAGAGTGATAAATCTGGATCTATTTGCATTTTTCTACATGTAGATATATAGTTAGGACAACACCATTTGTTAAAGATGCAGTCTTTTTCCCATTGTATGGTTTTGGCTTCTTTGTCAAAAATCAGGTGTTCATAGGTGTGTGCGTTTATTTCTAAGTATTTGATTTAATTCCATTGCTCAATCAGCCTATTTATATGGCAGTACTATGCAGTTTTTATTATCATTGCTCTGTAGTATAGCTTGAGGTCAGGTATAAAGAAACCTTCAGAAGTTCTGTTATTGTATAGGATTGTTTTAGCTATTCTTGGTTTTGGACTTCAAGCCTTTGAAGAAAGACATTGAAGAAGATACAAGAAGATGGATAGATCTCTCATACTCAAAGATTGGTAGGATTAACATAGTAAAAGTGGCCATCTTAGCAAAAGCAATCTACATATTCAGTGCACTCCCCATCAAAATACCAACACAATTTTTCACAGACCTTGAAAGAACAATTCTAAACTTCATAAGACCTGTTTCTAATCACCCTCACTAATACTGTAGCTCTGAATCACTTTTCTTTTGTCTAAACAGATATCTAGATTAAAAAATATTCAGGGCTCCCCTATTACATTGTATAGTCCCCTTTAACTTAGATTCAGATTTATGCAGGTCCTAGGAATGATCAAAGGAGGCCAGCACATGAAATAAGGGAAGTGTTGCAGCCTGGAGCTAAACTAGGGACTATGTTCTCCGCTGAATTCATTCGATATTAGACTGACTGACTGACTGACAGATGGATGGACAATTTTATTCAAATTCTAGTTTGTGATTCCTAGCCAAAAATGACTGATTTTAGCCTTTGAATAAGCATTCTTCTCAGTTGCCTCATTTTGTCTTCAAAATAGTTCAAGAAGATTTGCATAGGTTGAGAACCCTTCATCTGAAATGTTCCCAAATCTGAACATTTTTTTTCATGGGGCTATGGGGCTATGAGTCCATTAGTTCAAAAGATGCAAACTTTGTCCTATGAACAAAATTAAAATACTGCTGTACCTTCAGGCCATAAGCTTAAGGTGTATTTAAAACATGAATAAATTATATACTTAGACTCAGGTCCCATTCCCAAGATATTTTACTTATACATATGCAAATATACCAAAACCCAACAGCTTTAGAACTCTGAAACACTTCACATTGGCTAAGGATGTTTATCCCCTGGGGTTCTATTTTTCTTATTTTCAGAGGTACCAAAAATTCAGCTTAACTTACCAGATGGAGGCAGGGAGAAGACTCTGGGCAGTTCATCCTTATTACCTCTCTACTAGCCTTCTTACTTAACACCTACTTGGTGGAATCTGAGACCTCCTTCCTCTACTCCTCTACTCCTCTCACTTCTATGTATCTGATTTTAAACTTTCTCCACTTGTCCACCTTGCTCCCAGGCAGAGCCACATGCCCCATGCCCCATGCCCCATATATGACATTGGAAATGGGTTGTTTTTAATTGCAGTTACAACATTGCCACGAGAGAGCTACCCATTGGCGCGCCCATCCCTCCCACAGAAGCGCATCAAGGGCTGCTTTTCCTTTGGCCTTCCCTTCCATCCGTCTTTACATGGTCAGCCCTCTGTGAATGGTGATGAGATGGCTTGGAAATGTTAGTATGGCAGTGGGCACACACTTAAGACGGCAGTTTAGAAGTCCTGTTAGGCGTGCTCCATGCAACCCCTGAGCTTTTCTCCATCTGCCTGTAGCCACAGGGACTGGCAAATCACCTGACTTAGAAATTATCCTTAGTCAGAAAGGAGAGGGGATGAGAAGTGCTGGCCTGTCAGCGGCACTCAGATTGCCAGAAAACGTTTGTGCCAGGTAAGCTACAAGTTCTGGGGTGCCATTTTCCGAACAGTTATGTGCTGTTTATGTGTGCCAAGAATTTTTTTTAAAACACTGAGAAGGAATGAAGCTGCAGAAGGAGAAAAAGCTCCAAATAACAGCAAGTTTCTAAATGCTTGAATATTTGGGAGTCTATAACTAACAAATTAGTAGCCCAGGGAAGGCATAGGAGCCATGTTTTAAAAGCAAAGGTTCAGACACCCTTGTTGGCAGCCCTACCACCCGGAACTCTCCTAATCTAAAGCTCAGGTTCAGCAAGGATCGTTTATCTACTGGGGAGAAAGCCTTTTTGAGTGGCACCCTTATGTTTGATGTGAGTGAATCTGTTTTCTCTCCATCCTGCAAAACAAGATTGTGCATATTAAAACCCATAAGATCACTTTCTAAACTGTGCCTGTTCTAAAGGACAGTACAGGAAAGGGACCAGAGAACCTTGCTTTGAGACTGAAACACAGATGTTCTTCTATACCGTTTTTAGTTGCACATGGATTTCTTCTCTAGCATCTGCATCTAACACTTATTTGAATGTCTCTCTCTGCACAGTAAGCCCATTCCTGAACAAGAAAGCCAGTTTTATTTGCATACCAGTTAAATCCTTGGCCTCTATGGTATCCTCTGCAAATAAACAGACTAAATTCTCTCTCTCTCTCTCTCTCTCTCTCTCTCTCTCACACACACACACACACACACACACACACACACACACACACACACACACACAAAGGCATTAAAATACACAAAGTAGAAAAACCTATTTGAGTCTAGCATCAAATGAGACTCCTGGCCTTCCACTGGCTGAACTCTCCTCCCAAGAGTCAGAACCATGAGGCAAGCAATGGGCTTGTCTACTGCTCCTGTGGCAACCGCAAACCTGTCCTCCAGGCAGACTCACTGCCCAACAACACTGCTTTAAGCTTTTCCACTGGATGGCTGCTCAGACTTTGGTGTGCTAATTGTAAACTATTTCCGATATTACTGACAGAGAGCTTTCAGAAAGTTGGGCAACCCAGGTGAAGACTTTAGGAGCATGCTAAAAAGTCTTCTGTTTCCATGCCACTCCCATCCACCCACTACAGACCAGCCTAACGCTGGAGAGGATGAAACATTTCCACTGTGCCATTGTGCATTTTCGTGGCTGCTGAAACAATGTGCCACAAACTTAGTGTCTTATATCCATTCAGGAACAAATGTGTTGCCTTACAGCTGTGGAGGCCAAGAAGTTACTAAAGGACTAAAGCCAAGGTTTAGTCAGGACTGAATCCTTTACTGAGACTTTGAAGCGACTTCAGGGCTGCCTGACTGCCTTGGCTCCTGCCTCTTCCCTCATGCCACCTCAACCTGCTTGGCTTCTGTGTTCCCATCTTCAATTCTGACTACTTTGCTTGTATCTCATTTCCATGTACCAAAATCTCAAACTCAATTGCAGATGCAAATTCCCTGTTACCATGTAAGGAACCTCATATAGATAGGGAAAGCCGCATTTTTCCTTTTCCCACATAGCTAACATATTTCTGACACTGGGTTCTGATTTTTTTCTTTCTTTCTATACACACTAGACATAGAGAACACATCACCTCTAGTCACGTAATATATAGACATTTCTCCCTTCCCACAACCAATCAATGCTCCGGCAGACTCAAGCTGGTAGCCACTAAATCAATTCAATTCTGAAACTGCCTACTTAGAGGCAGCATCAGACCTCAATTCTACAAGGCTTCCCCTCAACTCAGATACCCCATCACGGTCCCCAGCTGTGACCCGAACTCCCAACCGACCAACTAGCTGTAAACCAGGATTGTTCTGCATCGGGTGGAGAGAGGAAACACTCCTCTGTGTCATCTCCCCTCCGCCAGATGTTGGGAGCACAAACAGGAGGGAGGGCTTCACTGAGGAGTTGACTTCCGGAGGGTTCAGGTAACATTGTGGGTCTGAGACCTGTACTAGGGCATGGGGTAGTGAGGAAAGACGAAACCTGTCTCTGGGGTCAAAGTTTAAGCTTAGACATGCTTTCTTTCTTCTAACAGTGAGCAAAGTAATAAATACCGCACAAGGCTGGCAGACAGTTTCCTGGCAGTTATTCTGGAAGTTCAGGGCGGCCAGTTACATGTTGCAAGTCACTCTCTTCACAAACTCTTGGGCTGTGAGGAGAAGGGAGAGGCTTGAACCCTCGGCTGGTCTCCAAGAAAAGACTTCACTGGATTTCTGTCTTTTTCCCCCAGTTAGTTTGCAAGGGTTTAATAGTGGCTCTATCAAGTTCAGTCCCCGGGTTTGTGTGATGCAGTTAAGGCTGAACATTTGCCATTGAAAATACAAAATAATTGAAACTGAATTTTCTCATGTTCAGCCAGGACTTTGAGGTCTTTCTCACCAAGTCCTCTCCTAGCGTGCATGGAGGACAAGGTGTTTCCCCAGTGCCAGGAGGTGGATTCTTCATGCAATTCTGCAGCAAAGACTCTAGCCTGGAAACATGCTTACAAAAGAATGTGGCAGCTTTTGTGGAGATTTCCCAGCTTTGAACCTGTTGACTGGAGTAAATGGAAGCTTAAGTGTGTTGCCTGGGCTGTTGATCATTGCTGCGTCAGCTGGGTGAGGGTGAAGGGGATACACTTGAAGAGAGAGGTCTCCAGAGTGAGGGTAGGGTGAATGTGCTCCATAAGAGATAGCCAGTTTTATCCTAGTTCGTCATCTGACTCATGAACTTGGAATCCTGTTATTAAAAATTTTATCTTTGATGAGAAGCTAAAATTAATATATGTGCATAGTCATCGTATATTTGTAGAATGCATAAGGAGTGAATTTTATGTACATAGCTATAAGAATTAAATTGCATGTGTAAATATAAGAAATAAATTACATTCACAGATGATAGATACATAAAAATTTATCCTAATCACTGGATTTTAAACAAGATTATCATAGAAATATTTCTCACCTAGATGTCCTTTGCCTTATTGCCTTAAGATGCATATATACTTTTATTTAACTTTATTTATTTATTATTTACTTTTATTATGTGTGTTTGTGCCCAACCATATAACATGGTGCTTGTGTGGAGCTCAGAGGATGGATTTTGGGAGCCAGATCTCTCTTCCCACCATTGTTGGTATAAGGAATAAAACCCAAGTCATCAGGCTCGTGGGGCAAGCGCCTTTACTAGGTACAAGATATATGTTTTAAAGGCTTTCCGTCTGGACCTTGGGTGTTCTACTATTGGAGCTTGCCGGGTAAGCTGTGGGCCATGAAAAACACAAACACTGTGAAGCTTCAGCTTTGGTGGAAGACATTTTTGTCTTTATGGGAAACAACATCAACAAAAGGAGTCCTGTGGTCAAGATCAGGCTGCATTTCTGCTCAGGGCAGGCAAGAACTCCACAGGTCAAGGTTTGGGAAGGAATTGAGAAGAAGAAAAGGAAATTGAAATAGCTGTTCTCCCCTCCTTTTTCTGTTTCTCCCGTGTAAAAAGTCAAAGAATCGTTGTCTCCTTCAGAAATGTTGGAGTTATATCAACTGATGCTGTTTTAATTGACCTTATGATTTTTTGAAAGCTTAAGAAGGATGCTAATATTAGCTGCTTATTGCCTGTATCTATGCTACACATGGAATTTTTTCTCCCACTCCATAATTCTCATCCTCCTATTACCACAGCTTTGATAAACTTAATAGAGAGCCATCAGCAGGGGATGCTTGAAATGATATTTAAATTAATTGAGAAAGGCTTCCAATAAAGCTATTGGAAAATATATACATATATTTGTTAATATTATAGGTCGTTGGCTTGTTTTCAACTTTTGTAGGGTTTGGGGAGTTTAAACCACTCAAGTCAAAAGTGGAACTAATAAAAGTACAATTGAACTTAATCTCTTATGTCAAGGTTTACAGTAACAAATGATGGTTCTTCAGCTATGAAGATATCATTAAGCATATGCCAAGCAATTGGCGCATGACTGTAATAGGTTCATGAAGGAAGGGCTTTTTTTCTAATCGCATTCCATGGTGTTTTTCCCAAGACGCCAGCAGCTTTTATAAAATGATGGTTATATCTCCTCATTATAGAATCTAATCTCCCCAAAAGACATTCAGCAGCTGCAAAACGCTAGCATCTTTTAGTTCTAAATTGTTTTTTATTATTTATCCCTATTTAACTAAAGAAGAAAAGGCTATCAGATGATTTAACAAGATGAGAATTTAGTGGTTTTAATGTTTGACAGCACCCGATTGTTAGCCCGGGCATTGATCTCTTTAGATACAGGCTTAATAGTCATTGATGGGTTTTTGTTTTGTTTTGTTTTTGTTTTCTTGCCTCAACTGTATGAGCAAATCTGCATGATTAGGTCTTTTTTATTTCCTTTTAGTGTGGAATTCAAAGTTATGTGTACTCTTCATAGAATTTAAGGATTGCAAAATTAGATCTGAAAGAACACAAGTGGCCCATTGAAGGTCAAATTTTGTAAACCAGGGAGCTAAAGGAGGGAAGCTTCTGCCTGGTAACTGCTTCTGTGAATTGCTCATCTAGTGACAAAAGATGGTCAACGGGGGGGGGGGGGGGGGCTGCACAATTATAAGAACCTTAAGAAAGTCATTGCCTGGGTGAGTAGTGGCTCAGTGAGTGCTTGCTGTTCAAGTCTGAGGACCTCTGTTCAGACCCAGACTGCCAAGCACCCCTGAAAAAAGCCAGGTGCAGCAGGAGCAATGCCTGTTCCTGCAGCTCACTGGTCAGTCAGCCAGCCAATTGGAGAGAGAGATCCTGTCTCACTATAGTAAGGTAGAGAAGAAGGCACTCGATGAAGATGAAGATCTCTGGCCTCTCCAGTTTCGAGCCACATGGACACCCACATACACCTACCCACACGTGCTTACACACACAATAAAAAAAGAAAAAAAAAAGGAGAGGATTGTGAGGGTACTATGTGGAATTTAAAAAGAAAATAGCACTAATGAGTTTCTCATCACCCCATTGGTAGAACTCTCTGGGGACAGCCAACCAATTTAAATAAATAAGGTCCCACAACCCTTTGGGAGCTCCTGGGGTAAGACATCTCTTTTAGTGGATACTCCCCTTGAGAAGGGGAGATTTTCACTCATAACACACTTTTAAGAAGATGGCTGCAATGTGACTTTGTGGAGATGTCTTCGTGTCAGTTTTAAGGCAAATGTTTGCATTCCCCTACAGGACTCAGCATGTTTTTCTGGAAAGGTTTAAACACTTCGTACGCCATTAATACTGCATGTCTTTCTAGAATGGCAGGTCACTCAAAACGAACTGCACTAACTTTTCATTCTGCACATTATTTCCTTTTCACTTTTCTATATAGATCGGAGCTGTTTATTTGTGGCTGTTTCCTCCCCAAGCTTTAGAATTTAGAGTTTTAGACAGAAATACTTCCTCCCGTTTTGTAATAAAATAACAGCAACAAAATTCAAGCTGTTAAAAAAAATGGTATTAATCTTTATATAAATAGCTGTTTCTCTATCATGAAAACTACTGGGAGCATAGTACTGTGTGAGTCTACATTTCTGCTTATTCAATAATTGTACCAGTAATGCTGTTTACCATTCCATTTGTATTATTTATATGTCAACCAAAGGGTATGAATGCTAAAAAATAATTTTCCATCACCTATCTTCCATTTCTTTTTCTTCTAAACGCCCCGCAGACACAGTTCTCCTATAAATAATAATAAAAAGGTGCTGTATTAATATTTCAGCAAAGATTCCCATCTATTCATGCACACTCACAAATACATGTTCTTTAATATCTATACACACCCCTTCCCTACAAATTAACTCTGCCTGAGGCTTGCAAGAAAATCAGGTCAAGTTAAAGGAGAAATCAGAGAAGAGGACCGAAATTAATTTACTACTCTATACCACATGTGAATATGGGTTTGCTGGGGAAATGGCTTGTGTTCGGAGTTGTTCACTTGTGTGTGATGAGCGCTGCTCACCGTGGGGCACGAACACGGCCGAGCCTAGCCGGAGATGAAAGTTCAACTCTTTTAGCTTAGATTTTTCTTAACTGTCTTCAAATAAACCTCATCTCAGCTATTCTATAACAGCTCAAAGTCCTTTTGGTTGATACCTCCTCCCTAGAGCGTGATTTGGGGGTAGGGGGGGAG
This sequence comes from Psammomys obesus, assembly GCF_907164565.1. Lineage (NCBI taxonomy): Eukaryota > Metazoa > Chordata > Mammalia > Rodentia > Muridae > Psammomys > Psammomys obesus. The sequence goes on along the minus strand of NW_026588752.1, from coordinate 13,419,888 downwards.
GATGTGAATAAAATCAGGGTTTGTCTGTCTTGGAAGGGCGTTCGGGTGGGCAGTTAATTGCAGTCGTCGTTTCGCAGTGCGTGGTGTGCTTCTCCATGGAGTTGTGTCTAAAGCAAGCCTGAAACGGTTACAGCAACTGAGTAGGAATTAACCTCTTCAGCTGCGTTTATTCAGCAGTCATCTTTGGCTCCTTTCTCTCACACCTACATTCATCAGTCAGCAAAACATATTGATTTTTTTCACCTTCAAATATATCCATATTCTGACCCTTGTCACTTCTGTCACCGTCACCATCACCCCAGGCCACACCCCAATTGTCTCCAACCTGAATTGTTGCCATCACCTCCCTCTGGCCTCTTCTCAACACAAGCAGCCACAGTGAGCTTCCTGAACTGTACATCAAATCATACCACTAGGAGCTTCCCAGTGCAGAACCCCAAGACCTCAAACTGGCTTCTGAAGCCTCCCTCTCCTCATTTCTCATTCAGTTCCAGTCTTACTGGCCTGCTTGTTCTTCCTGGTACACAAGCTTGCAGCCATCCCAGAACCTGTGCTGTTCTTCTGTCTAAAATACGCTTTCAAACACAACTGCCGGACTCCCTCCCTCTCTTCCACAATGCTTCAGGATGAATGCATGCATGCCGGCTAGATGTTCTTCTTTGAAGGCCTGGAATTAAGTAGCACTTCCATCATGACCCATTCTGCCATTTTCTATACCTCTTATCTCTATTTTTCTCATATAACCGTATGAACTCAAGCATGTGCTGTTTATACATCTGTAAATACATAGCATTCTGTTTTAGTTTTAACTTAATCATTATGTAGACGTAACCCTTATCCTGTATGTTTTTTGTAATTTTTTATTATCTATGTCAATTCTATACGTGTACATATTAAATTCTGGTGACTGTTGCCATTCCATCCTTTCATATATCCTGTGCACCCCACCAGTCCCTCTCTTCTTTGTAAGCCACTTTCACTCATTTGTGTAGGTTTTTTTGTTGTTGTTTGTTTTGTTTTGTATTGTGATACACTGAGTTTAGCAAGGGCCTTCTGTGTGACCAGGGGTTTCTAACTATCCTTCGGAGACTGCTGGGCTAAGCAGAAGTAAACAACTGAAGATAATTACTTCCTCCCTTACAAACACACCAGTATTCAAAACTCCATCAGGGTGGAGCATGGAACATAAGCCCATCCTCAATCCATGATTGAGTGGTGACAGTTTTGCATGGGCTCGAGACCTAGTGGCCACTGCTGCTACGAGACTATGTTGCAGTGGTTGTCATGTCCAGAAGAGAGGATTCTACAAGCTGTTTCCCTATCTTCCATCTCTTGTATTCTTTATGTTATTCACCAAAGTATTTTGTTTCCTTTTTATTCTTTGAGAATTTCGTACATGAATATGTGTTTTGATTCTCACACTCACTCCCATTCCCTTCCCTCTAAAGCCTTCCTTTGTTTCTCCATCAGATTCTCACCTTTTAAGAACTCACTAGGTCCATTTCGTATTGCCTGTATGTGTATGGGTGCATGGCCCCACACTGAGAGCTACATGAGTTATTTTTTTTCCTTCATATTATTGAAGAAAACTGATTCTCCCCTTCCACTCAGCAATCAGTTGTCCATAACTGTGAGTGAAACGTCGTGACCTTTTCCTCTATCTATGCTAGGATTTTTGTCTGCCTTGATTTTTGCATAGTTCTTAATCATGCAGTCACAGCTACCATGGGTTCACAGGATTGTATCAAGACATAGTGGGCAACTACAGTGAACCACTCTTGTCTGGACATGGCATGGATTTTACAGTCTTCCTGCACCTCTTCTGGAATGTCCCCTGAGCTTTCAAGGCAGTAGTTATAAGCTGCATGCTGAACTGCCCTTTGTTCTCAGCACTCTGTGTTGCCATCAGCATTCTCCACAATTCCTTGCAAAGAGGGCCCACTCTCATTGAGGCTGAACATGGGTTTTGACTATGGATATAAACCTAAATATTTAGAAGCAGTTTAACACCATGTCAGTTCAAAGTAATAACTTCTCTACCTAGGGCCTATGACCTACTCAGCCATGTTTTCTTTCTATGTTTACAGTACCAGACATGACTTTTTTTTTCCTGTGGAGCCAGCCTCAAATCCAATCATAGAGCAGTTGGTTGTCAGCATAATTGTAATGCCAATGTGTGCCAGTGTATGCATCTTGTTAGGCAAGTTCACACTCTAACTCACAAGGTTCACAGCTGGTTAGGACATTAATGCCCTTTCTTCTCAAACAGCCTACACAATACCTTCTGGCACTCTGAAAGACAGAAAAAAAAAAAAAAACATCTTGAATACGGGCACAGAAAGACAAATGCCAAAGTCTCTCTCATATGTGAATTCTAGCTTCAAATTTTTAGATTTGTATTTTTAAACTTAGAATACCGTAATTGCTAGGGAACTAGAAAGAAGACATTAGGGTGTAAGATGCCTTAAGGGATAGAGACAGTAGAACATAGATTAAAGGAAAGTAGTGAAGAGTAATGCTGAAGCGAACGAGTTTAAGCAGGGATAAGAGTAGGGGATGGAGGAGATAAAGACGGATTGTGAGTGTGTTAACCAAAATGAAGAATGTATGAAAAAGCCATATGGAATCCAACTACTTTGTAAACCAGTTTAAATATAAGTTTAAAAAATTACAAAGGAGCTGTCATGCCTAACTGGATATGGCTGTTCCTAGAAGCCATGGGTTATTAAACAAACCCCAATGCCAAGAGTGGGATATTTCCTTATGGATTGCTGATCAGGGAGGTGCCAGAGCCATCTGATACCTTGTTATTCCTCTTCATTGCCCACCAGAACTGGGTGATAAGACTGTATTGCTAAAGACAAGACACAACTTCATTGCAAGATATAAAGAAATCAAGCCAGAACTTCATTCTGATTTTTATATTATCTTAGTATCATTTTTTTTTTCATTTTTGCCTTCCTCCAAAAAAGCTCCAAGAAAACAAAGATTAGTTTGCTTTTGTTTTGTTTTTAATGTCATAGCCTTAATCCATACAATTGAGGATGGAATGTATTAAACAATCAAAGACTGTTTATTGAGAAGACAGAATAAGAAAAGAAAGGGAGTGGGAGAAGTTGGCAGAGGAGAAAGAGAGGGGTAGGAAGAAAAAGAAAGTAGGTAAAGGGCAGAGTGGGGGAAATAAGGGAAGGGAAAGTGTTTGTCAAACTTCTTAGACTGGGTAAGAACCTTAGTGGAAATTCCCTCGTCTTCTTTATCTTCTGTACCATCATTCTCAGCTAGGTGGAAGCTATTTGACTTTATGTAGACATTTGCCAACACTTCTCTTTGCAAACTGTACTATGAGTTTCCTGAGATCACAGGAAAGCCTGGTGGGGATGGGGAGCCCACCATTCCAGTTTCTCCCCGGGCATTGCCTACCTTTTTCCTCCCACTTGCCGAATGAGGCAAAGAATGAATCCTTACCTCCCAGGTGAATGTTAATTACTGTTTGCTCCATGCTTTGAGATCCACAGATGAAAGAGGTCATAAAAGCAAAAAAGTGTTATTACATCGAGAATGGCTACAGACTCTCATTTAGCTCTGGAAACTGATCAAGCAGGAATGTTGAATCATGAGACTCAGGCTGGCCAAATATTACACTTGTTATAATTAATTTGAGCATAAGTTTCAACACAGTGACATGTTTCTTTTAAATAAAGTTAAGTCCTCTAAGGATGCATAAATCTATATGGGTCTTAATTTTCAGCTGGGAATGATATTCAGAGGGCAGGAAGAAAACTACATCTCTCTTCTGTTGGGAAAATACCCAAGCAAATGGCTTACTTTTGAGCTATCTTCTAAACGATCCTCTGTCTGTTTGACCCAGGGGACTCTGACAAGAATGCTCACAAAATTATGGGGATTTAGAGCAGAAGCTGAATTTGAAAGGACTAGAATCCTTTCTCAGTGACTGCCAGAGCAGTGTCTGTCGCTTTGGTGACCAAGGCTGAGATAATTCCTCTGATTCTGAGCCTATTACCTAACAAGTGTGCTGACTCTGATGTTACTCAACAGTCTCCAGAGAGCTCTCTACATGTTTTCCCAGTTTTTCAACAAATATTTATTAATCACTTTCTGCACAGAGACCCTGTTTAGCATCTTGGAAGAGGGGGGAAAATTCAAAGTCAATGATGTAGATTCAACAGCCACCTAGAATGGAGGCTGTGGTGCAATAGTTATTCAATGAATGTGTGCAGAGTGCGTGATCAAAAGGGTGGCTCATACTCTGGAAGGAATGATGGAGGCAGGCCTAGGACTCCCCTCACATTGGGAAGAGCTCTTGATGGGGAGCATAGAAGCAGTTTATACAAAGCTTAATCTGTCTTCCTTAACTTTCATCATTTCTAGTTGTGACAGCCAACCTGACTCATGGAAGTCCGTTTGTTCTTCCTTGGGTCATGACTCAATTATCTGAGGATCGCTACACCTTCTCCTAACTCTTTTCCAGGATCGAGAGCTGTATAGCCTTTCACCTTATTTCTAGTGCCCACATCCATCTTAATTTCATCCACCGGCCAACTCCGTATCTTATCTTGGCTCTAAAGATATCATCAGCCTAGAACAGAAAGGATCAGGCAGCCCTGGTGTGCTCATGCCAGCATGGTGTGCAATGCGGTCTCCTTCCTATGCCAGTTTCCCTTCCTGTCTCCTACTGCATGAACTAATTAATTATGGGGACCTCTTTCTTCATGGGACATGTGTGTGCATCATGAGAAAAAGCCAGTATTTCCAAGAACATAGTTTGGCCAATAAAAGTATAATATTACCTGTATTTGTAAGCAAGGTTTCTGTTTTACACACACTACACTAAAACTGTACAGTTCTGATTCAATTGTATTATTTGCTGGTCAGCCTGATTTTCTTTGTCTTAGTTTGAACTTTGCTTTTTCTACTTGTCCCCCAACTTTGAATATCAGAGAGGAATATTATTGGTAGTCAAATTTCTTTGACCTAGGTCAATGGCCTCCTGTCTACTCAGGAATAATCTATTCCTTTTGTGTTTTGTTTTGATGAATCACCATTTTATCATCAGCAAAGTGAAGTGTTTGGTGAGTTAACAGTGTTTAGGTTTCCTGCTAGAAGTAGTATTTGATAGGGTTTGTACATAGATTTCTTTGACTTTCAATAGCTCAGTCTCTGATTGTTTTTGTTCTCACCTCTGGAAAAGAACACTGGCTTGAAAACTATTCTAAATGAAAGAATCACACAGGAAGTGAGCAGAAGGTCATTTGTAGCCCCAAAGTTCAAGGCATAACAGCAGAATTACTTGTGAAATATGTGTCAGGCACCATCCAACATGGCCTTGTTTCTATAAGAAGAAAAAAGCATGAGTATTTTGCATGGGTCTCTAGCTGCTTACTCCTCAATCCCATCACCATGATGACATTCGCTAGTTGCACACACAAGCCTCTGTGTGAATGACTACAAGAGCAGTCCACCATGCCTCCTGGCTCACAAATTGCTCACTCACTGAGGCTTTCTAGCATTTCCACCCTGCTTGGCTTGGAAACTATGATTACCTGAACACAGTGTCAAAACAGTTCCTTTCCCTGCTTTGCCCCTTGCAATTATTCATTGGTTATGCCCACTGCAGCCTCTGCCCATGCTTCTCTTTATTTGATTCCTTCTTCTTTTCTCTTTCAAATTCATGGCTTCCTTTACCTGATTCAAAATTGTCCCCAGATGTCAGGCAAATGCATAGGAATGGAAGATGCTCCCAGGTTTGTGTTAGTGAATGTTATTTCAGTACCACGGAGAGCGGTGCCTCCAATAAGAGCTTTGTTGTAGCCAGCCTTTGCCTGTGGCTTTGAGGCGCCATTCAGAACCCCACAGGTGGTAGGGATGACAAAAACTCTACAAAGAAGCTATGTGGTGAGATCCCTTCTCCCAGGAGTGCAGGAGCCAAGCTTTACATTGTGCCATTCAAAGACCAGATTGCATCTGGGCCCGGATGGCTGTCATAATGTCAGCCCATTTGGCATTTACCTTCTTTTTCCCAAGCTGACCTCTGAAGATAGGGGCAGCCTCTGAGGGCATTGTTTTAACCATGCTCACACTATAGCCATTGTCTCCACATAGGAGAGCTGCCGGTTCCCTTCCAGGCCTGCACTGTAATTTTATCAACTCTGGCTCAGAGAAACCTATATTTATAATGCTAATTAGGAGGGCACACATTTAATTTGAGTGGAAGACTGTTTATATCTCACTGAGCCTGATAGCACAGGGCTCCACCGACGGCAGTCAGAGGCAAAGCAGGCCTTTCTCCCTTTTCCAAGTATTTGAAACAGGGCTTACTCTTGCCAAACAATTTCTCTGTTGGATTAAAAAGAGAGAGGGGTGGGGGGAGAGTGTTGAATTCACTGGAGCTCAGAAAACTTTGCGTTTATCTCCTGTCTGCATAATATATTCCTCTGTGCACTGAGAAAACATGCCTCTTATGTTATCTAATTGTTTCCTGACACATTTAGCAACATTTCACACTCTTTAAAGTGACATTAACATTGCTGACAGTGGAGGTACTTTCATTAGACGGGCTTGAGTTGTAGCCAGTATGCACTGCAGGTCTTCAAACAGGCTTGTAAAAGGCAAGGAAGGCATTCTTTATGAAAATAGCTCCTCCACTAGCACCGCCTGTGGGTGCATACTAATTCTGCTGACACTGGTCAGTTTAGGGTATGTATATACATACACTCGCTCACTCACACACACTCACACAAATCCTTGTGAGCTGATATAAGACACTATGATCCGGTGACCTCTTCGTGGAAAGTCTGCAAAAGCCCTTTCTGGTTACATCTTTCGACCACAACTAACCAGTGTGCTACCTCAGATACGAGCCAGTTGGTTCACACGCAAGCTAGAGGCTGAGTAACTGAGCAGCTGATGCACAGTGAGGCCAGCCATGTGCCCCCAGCCGTTACAGTCACTCTCTTCTTCTTCTTCCTTACACCTTCCCCCTGTCACTTAAGGTTGCCTTTTAAACATTTTTTTAGGCCTCCAAGCTGTCTGCATTGATACGCAGTATTCCCAGAGAGCATCCTTAGTGAGCCTTTGCAGTTAAGGCCCACACAGAACCACAGGAAGAGAAATTTGAAGCTTCTTTCTGAGGTTCTTAGAAAAAAAAAAAAAAGCCAGGATTAGAGGAGATGAGAAAAATACAATCCGGATTCTATGTGTCTGCCAGGACACAAACTCTCATTTAAGGCTGGCCTAATTATTGATTCCTATGGGTTCGAGTTTATCACATCTATTCCTATGATGAACAGCATGACCAAATCAAAATGGGGGAGGAAAAGGTTTATTTGTCTTACGTGTCCTGATCACAGTCCATCATGAAGGGAAGTCAAGGCAGGGCCTGAAGCAGGGGCCATGGAGGAGCACTGTCTCTTGGCTTATTCTCTGTGGTTTGTTCAACCTGTTCTCTTCTACAACTCAGGACTCTCTGCCTATGGGTTATGCCACCCATAGTGGACTGAGTCTCCCCCTGTAACAATTATTAATTTAAAAAATACCCCCCACAGACTTGCCTACTGGTTGGTCTGACAGAGAGATTTTCTAAATTGATGCCCCTTCTTCCCAGATTACCCAAGCTGTGTCAAGTTGCTTAGGGGGAAAAAAAGCCAAATATCATACCATTCTTGTTAGGTAAACAAAATACTATTTAAAGTTTATGGAATTTAAAGCTAAGAGGAGAACTCACTGAAGACCATTAAGTCACCTCCACACTGCTAGACTATCCAGTCAGACATCCTGCCTTAGCCTACATGAAAATTATGTCTCTTTTCTCTCTGCATCTCTATCATTGAAGGACACCATGTAGCCATTATCATCTTAGTTTGCTCATTATTTACTGTGTGATATTTTTCATATCCCTAGCTCTGTACAAGCCTCAGCTTCACTCCTATAAAATAGGGATCATAACAGCACCTGCCACATAGTATTGATAAAGAGGATTATATAAGTTCTCAACCATGAAATGTACTGTGTATTGCCTAGCATTCTGTCAGTACTCAATATTCAAGTACCATGAATGAATGGTAATCTCCTCCACTGTGGAATGGACCACATGTGGCTGAGACTCTTCAGTCTCTATCTTGGAGAGATTTTTTTTTAACCTGAGTATTGGTAGGTATATTCTCAAAGCATCTAATCTTTACCATCTTATTAAGGACCATCCAACAAGGAATAAGCAGACTGTGTGAATGTTGGCAGCAACGAGATGAAATAGTTCATGTATCTGCTGCCCAGAGCTCATGTTTTATCTTTGCTGTCCCTAAAGCACATAGCAAAACACAGACATACGGGTGAGAACTGTTTGCTATCTGCAGACAAAGCCTTGGAAAAGGAATGCATCCAATAATGGGAGTGAAAGCCATTACCATTTGTAGAGCACTTTAACATTTGCAGTGTACTTTTATATATGTTATGATTTAATCCTCAAAGGGTCCTGAAGGGGAAGTACTACATCTATCTCCTTCCCTTTATGCATGATAATAATACTTACCATTTACTTCAGAAAGTTCACATAAATGTCTCAGTTAATCCTTATAATAACTAGTGAAGAATGTTTACACACATTTTGTTTATCAACAGTTGAACATAAAAAAAAAGATAGGGGACTTATCCAAAGTCACCCAGTAAGTCAATGAGAAACTGAGATTTGAACTTTAGTGAGGGTCCAGTACAAATTATATTATCATACCAGCAATTGGCACTTCATGCCAATCTTTTAATAAATATTCATTAAATCCCATCCTCGTTTCCTCTGAATGGTGCTGTGAGCCCTGGAGTCTGAATATCTGAGTTCAAATTCTTCCTCCCTCCCTTTCAACTTATGACCTCCTGTAGCTGATCTACCTTATCCTTAAAATGGAATGATATTGCCTACCCTGAAAGATTAAATATAAGAATATTTATAAAGAGCTGAGAAATGATGCCTTGTGTATCAGGAGAGCTTAATTGATCTTGCAAATTGCCAGCATTGTTTTCACATTCAAATTTCACCTGAAGCCACAGGAAGATGACATAAAAGTGAATGATACATTAAGGTAGGTTGTGAAAGATGTCCAGTGACCAAGCTTTTGGGAATTGAGCTTCATCATGGACATAGGGATAGTTAAGTCTTTCTGAGGAACTCTTCCTCCCACTAACTGCCTTGACAGTGATAATGTTGAATTGCTTCAGGCAGGTCAGGGATAATGCTCAGTGTGTCCCTTGTCTTCTCCATGTTGTTGAGACAGTCTGCTTAGAAGGTGACTGCAACAGCCATATGAGGTAGTGGCTTGAGGTTCTAAGCCACTCGGTTTTAAATAAGCAACTTTTATTTAAAACCAGAGTCAACGCTGTTACTGCCATGCCCACAGTATTGTAATAAATAAACTTCCTTCTTTTTAAGTGCCTAAAACCAAAGACAAATAGCTACGGTATCCAACAGTGAAGTCAGTGCCAAGAACATAGACATAAATCCGTTAAGGTTTTGAGGAATGAAGTGTTATAATTGAGCAATCACGGTGTGATTTACTGTGGACAGCTTTAGCCTGGGCACTAGGATACAAAAAGCATCGTCCACTGTCTCTGTTCAGCGTCACTCATGGTCTCATTAAAGACCAGGCATTGGGAGGATAAATAAGCTAATGTGTTGCAAGAACAATAATAGAAGTATCCGGAAAAAAGGAAGCCCATGATCAGAGTCTCTAAAGAAGTTTTTGGGTGGATATGGAGGCCACTGATGAGAAGAAAGGTGTTGTATGAATAGGGAGGAACAGAAGGAAGGATATAGACGATTCCTTAATGCCTTGCTTTGGGTAGGACGTAAGTAATGAGTGAGCTCTGTGCAAGCATTTGAACGAGGAGGCCTGAGAGGGCTCAGTGAGAAAAGGTTCTTGCTGTCAAGCCTGATGACCTGAGTTCACCCCCTGGGACCCACATGATGGAAGGAGAGAACTTACTCTTAAAAGTTGTCCTCTGCCTGCCACAGACAACTTCCACATGCATGTGCCTCCCGTGTGACACACACACACACACACACACACACACACACACACAATTAATTAATTAATTATGAAATAGAACAGTGCTGCTTAAGTGATGAGTAGTCTTGGGAAAATTAAGATGTGCAGCCTGTGCAAGCTTATGCACCCAGAGGTAGATTGGTTTTTGTATGGAGAGACCAAAGGGAGAGATGCCAGTAACAGGAAATCCAGAACCATAATACATTAGACATCTTTCTGATTCTGCAACCAATGCCTGATACCGTCACCTTATAAAGAGAAGCTGTTTGCTTTGTCTTACAGTCTGTAAGGTTTCTGTCTATCCTTGCATTCCCTCTCTTATTTGGGCCTGTGCTAAGGCAGCATGACATGATTAGAGTCCAGGATGGAGCTAAACTCTCATGGGAGTAAATCCAAGTGCCACAATATTCTACACGGGCACACCCCAGTGACCCAAAAGCCTCCTAGTAGGCCCCACCCTTCAGCTAATCCAGCCTCTCTCAATAATTCCACATCAAGGGCCAAGGTTTTGTTATATGGGCCTTTGGTGGGACATTTAAGATCCAATTCATAGCACGCTGTCTATACTGTACTGTTCGGTATGGTGGGCACCGGCCCTGGGAACTACTTAAATATGTCAGTTAGCATGTCTAGTTCCTAGTCATGCTAGCCTCACGTGAAGTGTCCAGTGGCTCTATGTAGACAAGGCAGATGCCCATCCTCACAGAACATTCTGTCAAGTGGCACTACATATCAACAAATTATACTTCTGCTGCATTCTTGAGATGCGAAGGAAGTCGCAGATAGATTTTAAGGGCAGGAATTGTTTGAGGAGCTGGAAAGGTAGCTCAGCAGTAAAGAGCAGTTGGAGTTCTTGCTAAAGATCTGAGTTCAGTTCCCAGCATGTACATGGGGCAGCTCACAACATCCCAGGAGATATGGAGCCCCTTTCTGTCCTGCACAGGTACTTACACACACACACACACACACACACACACACACACACACACACACACACGATAATCTTCAAGAATTCATTTAAAAGGAAGTGTGTGTCGATCCATAACATGTTAATAAAAAGTATTGTCCCTGCCTCTAGGAAATATTTGTATCCTCGCAAGAGCCAGCTGCGAGGATTCATTGCGCTTTACCTCATGCATATGAAAGACGTGGCATACTGCAGAAAGAATTCCAGAAAGCCATTTTGAAAGTGAACTCTAACCTCTGTCTATAACCTGATCTGAATCTTACAGCTCCTAAAGTGCAGAGCTGCTTGGGAGGTGTGATGTATAAACACACAGCCTGGTGAGATATAGTGGCAACACCAAAGTGCACACAGCCCCAGACTGTGAAGGCAGCTCATGCTGGCGCCCCCTCGTGAGGCCTTTAACTGGGGCCAGTCCAAAGGCAGGCCATCCTTCCAATAAATTACATACAATAGCTCGTGTGCAACCGGGAGGGTTTTTACCAGAACCACCTTTTGAAAAGAATTTGTTTTCAAGAAAATGCTTAACCAGGCTTTGGTGAGCTCAGTGAAGTGTGAGCGAAGCAAGCAATTAGGTCTTGCACTGTAAAAAAATAAAAAATAAATAAAAACTTTCCACGGGGTGATACAGAATAGAGCAAACCCTGTTTGGAAAGTACCACCTCACTGAGACCTAGGAGGCCAGAATCAAAATTCCTTGGGTGAGGGCAGAGAACCTAGAGTTGTGCTCTAGCACTCTCCCTGAGGCTCCTGCTCAGTCGAAGCAGTTAATTCTCTCATGACATGCAGGGCTTGCCCGGCTCCCAGAGACGGTATATGCCCCTCGGTGACTAATTAAACTTACTCCAGGCAAATGTTACCTTTCTCAAACATGCACACGCTCCCATGTTTAATTCCCACCAATACCACAAATTGATTTGTTTGGTGTTTACATGAGGGCAACGGAAAGTTTTTCGCTCCTCATACGTGTCTCCGCCTTTTTGGTTTGGAATCAAACATTGGGGCTTGTGTGTGCTAGGTAAGTTCTATTCCCCTGAGCCACACCTCACAGATCTGTCCAATACTAATCAACTAAAACAAAACAAAACAAAACAAAACAAAACAATGGGGCTGATACAGTACTGACTAGAACCACATTCCGTATTCTGACCCAAGCCATTACACGTGTGACTGCAGCATTTCTCAGCCTCAGCACCATTGCTGAAAATGCTTAACTGGGCTTTGCATGAGAGGATGGGCCATTCCTTCTCACAAGGGACTGTCCTGGGACTTGTAAGATGCTTAGTGGTGTCCCTGACCTCTGCCCATTAGATGCTAACAGTGTCCATTCTCCAGCCACTACTGCCATAAGCAAATACCTTGGGATGTCATCACATTGCCCCTGTGGAGCGGCAACAGTCCTCCAGAGGAGAATAAGGAATGTAGCGTGAGATAGGTACTAAATATTTGCAACCAGAGAGATACATTTGTGTAAGTATATAATATAATTGATGTAAAATTTAAAAATATATAATGAAAGTCTATCCTATATATTAATTTTGAGATGCTCCACTTATCAGATACCATTTTTTTTTGCATTCTGCTTTTATGATTTGAATACTGCCTATTCAAATAGCTATGTTCTGAAGATCATTTGTGTACTAGGGAGGCTGATGCAAGAAAATCTTAAATTCAAGGTCAGTCTGGACTACACCATGATACCGTGGCGGGAGGACATTATTATCTTTGTCCTTTAAACAAACATTTAAGCTGTAGGCAAGGAATTCGGCACCTGAAATCAAGGTGTATGCAAGTGTTGATGTTGGTTGGAAGATACTTTGAGTGTCTCTCTGGTGCTGAGCACAGTGGGATTGCAATCTACCTGCCTGATTGGTAAGAGATGGACAGCCATCTGCTCCTTCTCTTCCACCCTCTTTGACACCTACAGCATTCTTAGATTAGTTACCTCCCATGAGAAAAAAACTTTCTCTGGTGCCCTATGTTCCATTTCTTGTATTGAACAGGAAGGGACCCAGACTAAAGAACACACACATTTTTTTTTCTCTTTCTAGTTCTACCAAGTGACCGTGTGGCATTGACCATGTCATTTCCCCTCTGGGCCTTGATGACAAGTTTCCAGGTGGTTGATTTTTCTTCTAAGTGCCAACAACAAACTCAAAGTTGGGTAAAAGGAGGAACAAAAGAAGCTAGCATGGAGAATAAATGGATTCGTATATCGAAATGTTTGGAGGCAGGAGTGTTTCAGGATTGGCTAAATCCAGATGTTCTACCAACATAACCAGTAATGTTTTCTTCAGCTTTTCATGTCCCAGTCATCTTTCATTGACTCCATTCACAAACAGTATCCTTCCAGGGTGGAGAGATGCCTCCAGTCATGCTGAAGGTCACAATCTCCTAGATTCAACCGCAGTCTCCTATGGAAAAGGAAGGTGACTTGATGACATCTAAATAGGTAGCAGGAATTGGAAGCCATCATTAAGGAAACTTTAATGCTGTTTAAAAACTCTAGCAAACTGTTTTGCTTGTATCAAAAATAGGCCTTCAACTTTAACAGAGAACAGTGTTTTTATTAAGTCCTTAAAGTTATGGTGTCACTGGGGATATTCAGGTTTTGGTTCCAGAATGTCTTTCACCCTTCCAAATCACAGATTCTGTGTCAGTCATCACCATGACTGTTTGCAGGAGCCTGGTTTTCACCTACGGTTAGTTTCCTCCTTTGGGATAAATTCCATGGCCAGCACTCTTCTCTGAGGTAGACAATAGTAGAATGAACCATTCAAGGCTTGAGGTCAGACTATTTGGGTTCAAACCATAACTATGCACTTGTGAATGGGCAATATTTGGTCTCAGCTTCCTTTACCTGTGAATGGGAAAGAGATTAACATATAATTAGTTCCTAAATTTTGTGAGTGTTAAAAGAGAAAGTGTGTGTGAAATATTTAGTTCAGTTCTTAGCATAAGCCAAGATCACACAGGATGCGGAATTGGTAAGGAGTGTGGTGGTTAATTCCATTGTCAAATTGAAGAGCTCTAGAATTGCCTTGGAGACAAGGCTCCAGGTGTGCTTTGTGAGGCCCTTTCTAGTTCTGGTACTTGAGGTGGCAAGACCTCCCTATTATGGATAGTAGTGTCCAGGAGCGAGGCAGTTCTTGCTCTCTGCCTCCAGACTGTCTCAAGTTCCTGCTGTCATGACTTTCCCATCCTTTGAACTAAAAGAACATATAAACCCTTCCCTCCTTAAGTGGCTTTCATTAGATATTTTGTCATAGCAACATGACAAAAGACCATCAGAGCGAACGGTCAGATTTATATTTGTATGCCTTTGTTCCTGGTTTTGTTTTGTTTTGTTTTGTTTGTTTTTTTCTGTGTCTTAAACATGTCTGTGCTCCACCAAATATCCGGACACCCCATCACTACATAAATCAATTACGTATTGCCTACACAGAACAGTTTAATATCAGTTCACCATTAATCTTTCCAATGAAAAAGAACAAGCTGTTTTAAGTGGGTTTGGGATTTGCTCTCTAGCACACCCCCTGTCATAAATTAGTGAATATATTAAAAATGGCCGAGCAGAGCATCAATTTCATGGTCACTATTTATTGTTTGGGGAGGATGAGAAAGAACTGCAGCCTTTTGAACTTGTTGGACAAAGACTCAATCTAAATCTGTATGAGCAGCAAAATGACACCGTAATGGACACAATGGGAGTTGGAGCAATATTCTACCACCACAGATGGTGTATGATGAAGTTTTCAGGGATGACTGCAGTGGGTGAAGACCGAGAGCCTGGAGCATGGATGGCAAATAAGCCCTGTACATCTGCTACCTCTCCTCATCCATGTCTATGAGTTTTCTAATTGATGATGTCACTCTCTTCCCACTGGAAGATAGGGTATACCAGAATCCTTCCCCACATGGCATTTTAACAGCCAGGACCCATCTATCAGACATTGCATGGAATCACTTAGTCTGGCTATAACAGAATTTTTACAAGTGGAAAACAGCACAAAAATCCTACTTGTCTGAAAACAGTTATAGTAAAAACTAAATTAGTCTCAATGCTTAAGGTCACAGGGGATCCAGCCATGCAGATGATCAGAGTTTGATTTACATGGGGAGCTTGGAAGATCCCCTGGGCACATACACATGTGCAAGATCACAGGAGTTTAATAAATGACATATTGCATGTACCTCTTTGCTTTGTAACAATCAGCTCAGTGTAGCATTCTGCACATTTGCTGGAGACTTTATGCTCATTTAAAAAGAAACTGGAGAAACGGTTGGGAATGAAGAGTTTCTGCCATACGTAACCTGGGAGTCAAGCTGGAGCATGTCACCTGGTTAGCTGCCCAACCATACTAAGGCTTTCCATAAGAAGACGAAGTCCACAAAGGGAGCCGAGTAAGTTCCAGCTTTCTCCCCTGTGCTCTGGAACCTGGTTGCATGTACACAGATGGTCTCTGTCAGTTGGAATATTCAGGGGCAATATGCAGCCCAAGTGAACAAACTTAGCAAATGACCTAACAAATAGAGAACAGCACAAGTGTTTGACTCGGGGCAGATCTAGTGATTCTGAAATTTCCCAAGTAGTAAAAGCTACCAGCAAGCAGAATGGAATGAGCCGTCAAAGCAGAATCAAGGAATTAAGAGGAGTGGGGTGCTAAGAGGAGCCATACAATGCTATGAAGCACAGTCATGGTACATGAAGCAACCCCAACACTCTCCCCATGTCGTGACTCTTCTTTCATTCTCAGTATTTGTGTGTATTTTTTTTAAAGCTCTGTTCAGTGTTTGTGTATATTTTTAAAAAGGTCTGTTGTCTGTACTATGTGAAATGAATTCATGCTGAACCAAATTCCCAGAAGTTCGTGTAAAGAATGATTTCACAGCAACCATCCTATCAAGGCTCCTGGAAAATTGCACTTGAACCTTAGTTCCACCTCAGTCACTCAAAGGAATTTTTAAAAAATTGGCTTCCAGCCATCCTTGCTCTTCAACATCCAGTTTCAGCTATGCCTCAGTAGCACACACGCTAAAGCCTATTGATTGCGACTTAAAAATCTCTCCTTACCTGAGCCCTGCTGCTAAGTGGACGTCAGCACTGAGCTACAGGGCCTGGTCAGGGTCTGTCTGCAGTCAGAAGCCTTGAAGAAGGGTGGAGGGCAACCTCCCTATAAACTTCGGAGCAAAATGACAGTGACGTCTTTGGACTCAGTTGGATAATTGCTATGTGTGGTTTTCAAACGTGTGTCCTGCTTGACATGTGAAGGATATCTCGGGATTGGAAGGAGGCACCATGGAAGTATCTCTGGCATAAAATTTCTTACCCTTTATGTAACATCATCATTACTACTTATTATTATCATTATGTATTGTTACTATTTTCATTACAATATTGCCATGCTCTCTGGGCAGGCAGCATGAGTAGATGCAGGGTGGATTTGGGAAAGACAAGCCCAAGTTTAAGCCCCACCCTTGACATTTTCTTACTGTTAAACTGACCCTTTTGATTTCCTCTTTCTCGCCTATGACATGGGAATATTCCGTTCTCACATATATGGGGCTATGCGGTCATTCTAATAGAAGAGGTTGCTTGAGGATTAAGCGAGATGATGCAAGCAGACAGGTCAGCGCAGGGAGTGGCAGTTAGATACTCGGCAGTCAGCAATAACGGTTACAGTGGTGGCAGCCATAGCTTCGTTGTTGCAAGGTCTATGGGAGAACTATTGATTAAATGCTAGCATTGATCCTGAGAAAACTCCATAGCACTCAGTCCAGAGCACCTGGCAAAAATGTTATGTCTCACACTGCTCTCCAACAGCCACGAATGTACTGGATGCTTCAAAGCAAACTCCATTTACCTGTCGACACAGTGAAGAGGGTTCATTGTCACTTCAGTTGTATTATTGGGCAAGAAACTTCAGATTGAAACTTTAGGGCTTGAGAGATGCTTCAGTGGCAGAGAGGAGCCAGGTTCGGTTCCCAACACCTACATTGGATGCAGGATATCTTACACCCTCTTCTGGCTTCTATGGTGCCTGCACACACATGCAGAAACGTACTTGGAGGTATATGATGTCTTAAATCTAAAAATCATTTAAACTTTAAGGGTATCGTACATCCCTAACTAGTGTCACTTCTGTCCCTCCAAACGGCATCATGCTAAGAGTGGTTTGATGCCCCATCACCACTGTTCATTTCTATTCTCTCCCAAAAGAGTCACATGCATTTTCTTCAGAGACTGGTTCAAGATTCCACCGTTTCACTTTTTACCCCAACCCCTGCCAAATATTTCCTTCCTCTGCCTCTATACTATCCTAAATATAGTGCATTCTACACCCAGATTTTTATCATCAGAACCACTCTGGCTCCTCACTACAGGAGAGCTCTGAAGGCTGGATGGCGGAATCCTTAGGCTTCAGAAAGTCACACATGCATTTGTTGAACCCAAATCACCCATCTAGAGTACCATGTATTGTGCTTAATAATAACAACAATAATAATAAATCAGGAAATACATTTACAAAAGCAGCAGCAGGTGTTGGTATCTAGCAGAATGTCTGAAAATACCTCCATGTGTGTAGTTCTTCAGGAACGTACACTTCTTCAGGCATAGACACTTTCCAAACCAGAGTATTCTTTTTAATTGCATGTTTCCCTCCACATCCCAGCTTCCTGGCTACTTTTCATTAGTTTCCTCATGAACAGGCAAGACAGGCAACAATTACAATGACTCTGGTACAAGGGCACAGTTGGTGAATGTTCATGCAGAACATTGCTCAGAAGTTGGCGTCAGGAGCCTGCTGCTGTGAGGAAGAGATGTGAAAGGGACCCTCTCTGCCCAAGGGCAGCTCCACTCTACCAGTTTGACTGCTGTTCTTTAGGGCATGGGGTAGCCATATTTTGCCTCATAGGTAGGAATTCCGCCATTATGTTCAAATAAACCACATGATAACGATAGATGATCAACTCACTGGCATGGAAATATGGTCCACCTGTTCTCACCTTCTACCCCAAGATAAAGGATCTGATCTTAACGTAGCCTCTTTATTTGTTCACTGGGGATACAATTGTGAGTAAGAGGTAATAATAAGGTCTATGAGGAAATTTATAAATAGGCCGCCAGGCTGGAAAAAGTAGTTATTGTTTCAAGCAGGCAAATGTGGAGAGCTTTACTGAGGAGAAGCAAAAGTCCTGAGAATATTATCCATGTGGTAGAAGCAGGGGAAAGTGTCCATTAAGGTGGGAGTGAAAATCTATGTAAAGAGGAGTGGTTTGTCATGCTCACGTAAAGGATATAAGAATGCTCTGTTCACTGGAGAATAAGGGGCCAGGGCAGGCATGGAAAGGGTGCCCTCTGGGTAAGGAAGATAGGTGAGCAGCTATGAGCCAGAGAAGGTAGTACGTGCCCAGCATCATGGGGAATTTAAGACTTCGTTTTTCATACAATGGAAAACCATCAGAAGGTGCAAAGATGACAAGACCTGATTTCTACCTATGAAATACCGTCTCAACTACTATGGAGAAGAGATGAAGTCAGGGTAGAGTTGGTGGATAATTTCTCAAGAGTAGAAATATGGAGACCAGCAAAAACATGGTTTAGGGAGAAATGAGAAGGACTTAGGGTCATAGCAAAGGAGACAGAAAGAACTAGACTTTTCTGGACTGATTTCATTAAAATGGATGCCCTTTTCTGAATTATATTCATAAAGTATCACGTATCTTACAACATGTGGCATACATCTGGGCTGGTGTGGAAACATCAAAACTGGCCCTGAAAAGCACATCTGGAGCACTGAATTAAAAAAATTATATACATATATATATATATATATCTGTATTGTGAGCTGGTTTCAATGTAACTTTCCTAGAATGCTCTCATGACACTCATTGCTGACCTTTGACCCCTCTGTCCTCTTTCCCAGGTCGTCCCATTCCACCTACATCCTCGTCTAGCCTCCTCCCATCTGCTCAGCTGCCTAGTTCCCATAATCCTCCACCAGTTAGCTGCCAGATGCCATTGCTAGACAGCAACACCTCCCATCAGATCATGGACACCAACCCTGATGAGGAATTCTCCCCCAATTCATACCTGCTCAGAGCATGCTCAGGGCCCCAGCAAGCCTCCGGCAGTGGTAAGGAAACTCTGTGGTGTCTTACTGTGTGGTGTTTTGTGCTTGACATTCGTGAGTCTCCAGCAAAATGACAACTATTGAAACAAAGGCTGGGAGACAGCGGTGTGGGAAGCATCAAGGTGAAACGCATTTGTCATTTTTGTGGCACGGTTAGTTGTAAGATACGGCTGTTGAAGGTCACAGCCGTTGGAGAGGTTTTGTTGATCATAACAGGCTCTGGGCCTCCTTCGGCGGGAGGGATTTGCCTGTGGCTACATGGGAGCGCACGCAGGGCTCAAAGGTGAAGTGTGGGGAGAAGCTGGAATATTGAATTCTGTGTTACTGTGATTCTGGTCATAGTCAAGTGACCCTGTTCATCCTCGCATGCCCCATCGGTGTGCCTCCCAGTCCCCCTGGTTTTCATCATTGGCTTCTGACTTCTCCTTCCTTGCTTGTTTTATATGGTTTTGCGATTAAAATGTGTTCCCTTGACATGAATACTGAATTATCGTGCCAAGACTGAAGTGTTTGGGGTATGACCTCTCTATGACCCTCTGCTTGTGCCACATCGCTTGAATTTAACGAGCTGATTGTGAGGCACTGTGATCAACACAGCTTCTAAATTCAGAGTTCTTCTTTGGGTTTTTATGTTCACAGAACAGAAGCGCTGAACACTGGGTTCTGCTTCACTTTTGAAGATTTTGTGTCTCGACTCCCACTCTCTGAGTCTTAGATAGAACTGACCCCAAGCACAACAATAATCGGGCCTCATTTTGAATCCATCAACTGGTAGACTGTTCACCTAAACATATAAATGCAGAAGAGGGCGCATTTATGAGTAGAGATTCAGTATCCGTGCCGAGGGGAGGCCATGGCACTAATTAGCTGCTCTTGACCCAAAGCTTTGGCAATGCCTCCTGAGTTAGCCCCTCATGATGTTCATTAACATAGATCATCAAAAGCAATAGAGAGATTTTCATCCCAAAAATGCTCCCTGCAAAGAGTGCTGTAGCTCTATCCATGAATATAAGCTACCACTGGTCTCAACCTCTGCAATTATAGAGGACCTCCTAAATATATTAGGATGATTCATTCAGCAAATGGACCGATATAGACTGTTACTTATGATGGCCCATGCCCTTCTTCAAAGCCAGACCCGATATATTTAGCAAACTCATATTCTTTTTTTTTAAATTATCTAATCAAATATCTCATCAAATGAGCAATCCATTGTTGATATTATGAAGGCCTTTAATCTACCATAAATCTTTATTAGAACTCATCAGAGCTTCTAGTTTGAGAGAAATGTGATTATGGCACTCTTAAAATGACATTACATCATCGGGGTGATTGGTTTATCATTTGGAGAAGAGACATCAATCATAACTAACATAACCACACAGTAAATGAATTCAACCTTTCTACCGTGGAACAATGACACCGTAATTGCTCAAAATCAGGCTTAAAATGAAATCGGAAAATGCTCTTTCTTCAAATATGATGTTAACTTAATGGAATATATTATGAAAAATCATGTTTGAGGAAATTCTATATAATTAAAAATATGTGGAAATATATTCCCTTTTTTCTTTCATCAGAACCTGATTTTAGCTACAACGCTATTTTTTCTTTTTCTTTTTTTTCTTTTTTTGTGGCAGAGATTATGTTGCATTTAATTGAACTACCCTCGCTTGTGTTTTGCTACTTTTTATTTCATACTATGTAATCGTGATGAATATTGTATTATGAAGGACAAGAGGCTTTTGAAATGATGTGCACCTGCTGATAGCTTTTGAAAAACAGACAATTATTAAAGAGAAAATGAGCTTTCAGAAACGACATCCTTTTATGCATGTATGGATACCCAAGCAAAGATGACTTCCATAAGCGAGGTCAGCTCTTATCTCTGGGCCATCCAGAATGTTTTCTTAGTGAAAGCACGCAGGGCGATTTCTTTCCTTTTGGACGAGGGTGTGTATCAGCTTGTTGGTTGTCAATAGAGGATTTTTGTTGGCTTTGTATAGAAATCAAGAGCTCATCATTTGGGTGGGCAGAACAGATCTATGTGTTTAGAGCCAAACGTATTCAATTTTTTTTTTTTTTCATCAGTTACACCAGTTTGTTCAGCTCGCTTAAAAAACTGATAGTGATTTTAGCTTCACGGAGAGGAGAGAATGCCACAGAAAGCGTGAAGGTCCATTTTCATACCAAACAAGAGCCACGCTCACAGGATTTCTCCAGCAGAGGGGTGAATTGAATAGTCGCCTTGTTTCCAGCAGCCTCTTACCAGAGGGTGCACTGAAGCTCAGGCAAGCAGGTAGTCATTCGATGTTCATCACCCCGGCTCAGCTCAAATGAGAGCATGCCCAGCTGGGGGAAGTGTGTGCACTTGCATGTGTATATATTTCTGTGGAATGGATTTGGGGTCCAGGGCAAATTGGGGCTTCTATCAAGATCTGAATGCAGTTGCCATGAATTTAAATTTGACATAAAGGATTGAAAATGGAGTTTGACACCAAAGATGCAGAGTGCAGAGCGGTGCCTGAGTGTTTTCAATTGAGTTTGATGAAAGGGGCTGAATTTGTCAGGTGTTGTCAGCACCAGCCCGGGGCCCCTGTGTTTGGGTGTGTTAAGTTTAACTGGTTAATCACATAAAATATTTTTAAGTTGGTCCCTTGGCAATGACACTGGAATCTTAAGATCACGTGGCACTTCAGACTTTGTTGTTGGTTGTTTTTTTTTTCCCCTTAGTTAAAATACCTTCCAACATACTCAGCCTGTTCACAAAAGGAAAACATTATTTTTGCTCTCCCCTTATTGTTTCAATGATTCGATACCATCAAAACCTGTCATTAGGAGAGTCACAGAACACATTTCATACCTACCACACTTCTGTTTTGAAGAGACTAACTGGACATAAAATACAGGAACTAAAATGGTTTTCAAGAGCATAAAAACCTCCTCGAAGCAACACCCAGGTTTCACCTTTATGCATCGACTGTCATTCCTCTCTAGCCTATAGTGCATTCTTTACTGCATGGTGCTAAAACCGCACCGCCTTTGCAACCAAGTTGCTCTAACCTTCCAACTATGCCAATCAAACAGATATACAGTAGAGTTGGAGAGACGGCTCCAGGACCAATACATTCAGCTCCTGAAGCATTTGCTTCCCCATAGCTGAGCTCGGACCTGGGGCTCACCCTGTCTTTTGACCTTCTGTCAGAGCAGGTTAGCACCAAAGCCATTTATAATAAATAGAGCAGTGTAAATTCAAATCCTATGAAATCACTCATCTGGGGGTTAAAAAAAAAAATCTGGAGCTGGGCAGCAGCAGAGTAGAGAGCTCCATATCTGGAAAAACATGGCTCCCTTTCAAATCACCAAATCAGCTTTGCACCTTGTTGACAGCATTGGAATAAGATATGCAGGCATTCCTCACGTGCTCATCCAAAAGAGTTGACAGACCTCTCTCCCCTAGAGAGAGTTGAGTCTTGAGTCTTTATGGAGGTTTGGAACACTCACCAGCAACATCACACTACACATTAGAAACGAAAGCAAGAGGTTCTGACAAGAACCTCCCAGAAAATCCTCAGCGGCAGAGATAAGCCATCCAAAGATGGAAGGGAGAGGTCTGCCTTTGCTCTGGGGCAAATGAGATATGCCCTAGCCCTTTCATAAAGCAGCAAGAGCTTAATTCATTCTAAGCAACAGCAGCATGGTACAGCCTGCAGATGTTGATCTACAAATGTACTTGCCTGCTTCTTTATGGCTTTTTAGTTTAAGGGTTGAAATACGTGTGCATGTCTGTTTACACACATGTAGAGGTCAGAGGTCAACCTCAGTTGTCATTCCTCAGGTACTCTCCAGGTTTTTGTTTGTTTACTTTTTTTGCATGTGATCTTTCACTGGCCTGGTGTTCACCAAGTAGGCTAGGCTGGTTGCACACTGAACCCCAGGGATCTATATGTTTCCACTCCCACAGTGTCAGGATTAAAGGCACGCATACAACCACAACTAACATTTTACATGGGTTCTGAGCATGGAACTCAGGACTTACGAATGCAAGACAAGTGTTATAAAGATTGAGCCACCTTCAAGCTCTTACCTAGCTATCATGATTGTCTTATTTACCTAGCATCAAAAAGAAAAAGAGTTCTCTCTTCCCTATACTTTCTTCCTTCCTGTTTTTCTTTCTTTCTCTTGAACTTCTCTCATAACAGTTATCTCTAAAATCTCTAAAACTGTAATTAGATGACACAGAATGTACAAGAAAGTCTTGGGGAAAAGCACTATGATTGTTCATACATATAAAATCTGTATTATTTAATACAGATGGAAGACTTGAGCCTGAGCTTCCTGGCAGCCAAAGCAAAAAGAAAAACAGATTACAAGGTATAATAACCAAGAGAGACAAGGAAAGCAGCAGCTTAAGGAAACAGTGTAGTTCTCACTACTATACCAGAAAAAGAATTTTCATAGGGAGGGTCCTGTGTACATCACAAATGATGAATGAATTCTCGGCAGTACCCACAAAACATATGCAATTTCCTCCTCAAATTTGCTGTAACCTCCATCTAGATGAGCTACACTGTACTTTCGGCTTAACATCGATGGTTTAAGTGCTCAAAGACTGCACATTCCAAGGGAAGAATTTGGCTTGATCCATGACAACCCCTAATTCTTCCCACAGACCTTGTGAACTGCAGATCTCATGGGTGACAGATGCACAGCGTCACTGCTCATTTGATGTTGGTATGTGAAGGAGCAGACTCTGCCAATGCAGAACAGCCTGAAACCTTGAAAGGAGATGATGACTGGTATATAAATTTGTCTTGATGGCACTATCCATTTATGACGAGGAAGGCACCCTACCAGGACAGTCTCATTCATGGGACCCTCCCATTATCAATGGAAAGAGTTGGGGATGGGTGAGAAGGCTACACACGACAGTAGATTTTTTTTTTAACTAGTCAAATTTTAGGACTAGTGAGATGGCTCAGTGGTAAAGAACACTAGGGCTGCTCTTTCAGAGGACACAGGTTCAGCTCCCAACACACACAAGATGGCTCATAACCATCTAGAACTCCAGTTCCAGAGGATCTGACGTCTTCTTCTGACCTCCAGAGGCACCAGGAATGAACATAGAACAGACACACACACACACACACACACACACACACACACACACATACGCGCAGGCAAAATACTTGTACATCTACTACAAATCTTTAAAACCATGATGAATGAAATATATCTTCTCCTTGTAAATCTATTTGGGGGGAGAAAGGTATCCTTAAAGTGTTGTGAATTTTCTTGTTTTTTCGCCCATTGAAGTTTAATTTCATTTAGGATTTCCTGAAAATGTTAGAGTAACAGTAATTTATATTAAGGATTAAAGTCTGATCAGGCTATCAGGTACTCCATATTCAGGTACTTTATATTGTATATCCCTCCTCCTCTTCCTCTTTATCCATCCTCTGCTTCTTATTTCTTCTCTTCCCCTCTCCTCCCATTCTGTCTCCCAAAGTCACTCTAGGGAATGACTGTTTGTCCCAACTATCATTTTCTTGCCTTCTTTTTTTTTTCTCTTAGCTTCATTCCATCCTTAGCTTCTCCACTGGGCCCTAGTAACAGATTCATAATTGATGTCTAATAAACATTTATTGAATGGATGAATGTCAGTTACAAACACATTCCTCTGATATATTTACTGCTTTTCATTGTATATGGTGGAGAACTTTATGGAAAGAAGACATCATAGAATATATTTATATGTTATGTACACATACATTTACATATACAGAAGACATTACATTTTCTCAATTTTTGCTTTTTTACGTGCCTTTAGATAGTAATAGATCATCTGTAAATGATAAAATTGGGTCACATTTTTTATGCACATTTGCAATAGTAATGTAAGAGGTCTGAGTGGACAGCCCTGGGAGGGTTACTTAGCCTTAAATGGGAGGTGCTGGCTTCCGGTTCAACATTTTTTTCACTTTCTTGAGTCAAATATACCCCACTTTCTCAACCTGACCTTTTCCTATCTGAACCACTGCGTTCCGGTTTTCCCCCTCACCCCTGAGGTGCTGGGGCCAGCCTTTCTGAGCTACCTCTCAAGTCTTCTTGTGCTCATAAGGCTCATTGTAACGCCTGGACTGTGAGTCCACTGGGCAGTTTAGGCAGTTTAGAGGGCTGGCCACAGAGAGCTTTCTTTCTTTCCCCAGGTGCAGACCATACAGGACTTGGCGATGAGCTCACAGCCCTTCCTCACTTGGTGCTACTTATTATTCTGAGCGCATGAGCACTTTTCATTATGAACTTTTATTTAGTCCCCACCATATTTCGTGTAGCAACAATTATCATCACAGCCCTTTTATAGCTGAGAACGCTGTGGCACAAGGAGTTTGGACAACTTGTCAATGCTGTTCACACAATGGGAAAATAAAGAGCCTGGACCTTAAACCCTAATTGCAGGAAAACTCCCTGGCTGCAGAGCCTTACTCTACCTGCTCTGTGGCAGATGCTAACTTCAGAACACGTCTGCAGCATGTTGACACATATGACAGACGATGGAAGCTTGGTATCAGAGGCAAGGAATTACAGTTTTGCAAAGGTTGAAAGCACCAAATATGCATCATAAACTGCCCTCTATTTCCAGTTCTTAGCAACTCCACAGCATCCCCTTACAGGAAGATTCTCTTTCCAGTTCAGGGGTCCTACAATCTCTTCGTGTTTCTCACTTCACGCATAGCTTGCCATAGCTGGGGAGCACCTGTGTAAGGGGAAAAGTTTGAAACAGAAGTTTGACAACTTGGCTTCATCTCTTTTCCTGTAATTTTTACAGATGAGTATGTGTACTATACTGAACATACTCCCATACTTCCTAACCTTCTCTTTCTCTTGCTGCCCCATATTCCCCTATTCTTGTTCCTCCCCTGTTGCTTCCCATCCCATTTCTCTTCCTTATTCTCTAGACAATTCCACTTTAATTTTTTTTTTTTTACTTCTATACAAGATTGTCTAGGACTATATAACATCTAGGGACCACAAAAGAAAAAAAAAAGACATAGGATATTTGTCTTTCTGAGACTTCACTTAATATGATTGTTTCTGGTTGTATCGATTCTTCTGCAAACAGCACAACTTCATTCATCTTTATGAGTAA
This sequence comes from Psammomys obesus, assembly GCF_907164565.1. Taxonomy (NCBI): domain Eukaryota; kingdom Metazoa; phylum Chordata; class Mammalia; order Rodentia; family Muridae; genus Psammomys; species Psammomys obesus. The sequence continues at coordinate 13,393,587 of NW_026588752.1, read as the reverse complement.
ATATCTATGTATATGGATATGTACCATATTTTCTGTATCCACTCATCTCTTCTTGGACATCTAGGCTGCCCTGTAGTTTAGCTGTTGTGAATAATACTGCAAAAAGTGTTGTTAAGCAAATATGTCTGTGATGTGTAACTTGGGGTCCTCTGTGTTAATAGTGTAGTGTGGAAAAGCAGGGCAATATAGTAAATTTAGCTTAACCATTTGGGAAACCTTCACATTGATTTCTATGGAGGATGGACTATTTCACTAGCAGCATACAAGAACTACATTTTGTCCACATCTTTGCTAGCATTTGTTGTTGTTTATTTTCTCAATGACTGATATTCTGATTAGAGTCAAAGAGGATCTCATTGTAGTTTTGATTTACACTTCTCTGGTGGCAAGGAAGATTGAGACTTTTTGTGTGTGTTTGTTGGCCATTCGTGTTTCATCTTTTTTAGACTCTGTTTATCTTAATAATTAGCCCTATCATTGACTAGATTTGTTTAATTTCTTTTTATTTAGAGTGTTGTGCTCTTTGTTTATGATGGATATACATCCTCTGTTAGATGAAAAGCCAGCAAAGATCTTCAGCCATTCTTAGGCTGTTGCTGTTTTTGTTTTTTGTTTTGTTTTTAGGTTTGTGGGGTTTTTTTTTTTTTTGTTGTTGTTGTTGTTGTTTTTTTGATTTTTTGTATTTTCTTTTTTCTAATTTTCACTCAGGTGATTGTGACTTTTGCTGCTGCACAGCAGATTTTTTAATTTCAGGAAATTCTGCTTATTGATTGCTGACCTTATTTCCTAGGTGACTAGAGTTTGATTCATAAATAGAACTCAACCTTTCTATATACATTATCCCTGACTCACAGTGTCTGTAAGACTTTTCAAGTCTTTCAGTCTTTCTAGGCCTGAGTTTATCTACCTATCATTAGTCATTGGCTTAAAAGACCTCTAAGCTTTCTTCTTACATAGCATTCTTTTTGCAAATTTCATGTTCCCACCTATACCAAGCTTTATCATAGTTGAGGACTTCCAAACTCCCTCCCTTTCTCCTTCCTTCTCCCCCCTCTCTTCCTCCCTTTTTCTCACCTTCTTTCTTTCCCTTCCCCCCTTCTTCTCCATCTCCATCTTTTGGTACTGTGTGCTTCACCAGTGCCAAAACTGAGATATATATAGACGTATAGTGCAAATCTTTGCGTTTTACCCATATAAGTTAAGGAGGGGAGTTTTAGAGTCCTGTAATACATAGCTGGAAAATGGTGGCAGTAACCTCAACAAGGGGAAAAACCCAATTCCACCAGCATGAACCTCAGGTTCTAGAGACTTTACCCCATCTTTCAGAGCAAACTCTCCCATGCCAAGATGGCATAGATGTTCCCCTCGGGTCTAGGTGCTGCCAACCTGCCCAGCAATGTTGTAAAGATGATTTTTTTCCCTCTCGTTTTCTTTTTTGTAAAGTGCATTTGAGCACATGTGCACGTAATAGTTGGCCAGGCCACCGATTTCCAGCAGCCAGGGTGGGGCGATATGCTTTTGCACCACGACGCCCAAAAGCACACAGTGAAGATGGACAGGTAATTCCTTTGGAGGCACAGTGGGAAAGTGACAGCCAGCAGAGAACTGCTTCTCCTCAGCAAATAATCTGGATATTGACAGAAATCCCAGGGTCGATCGGCTTTGTGTATCTTCTGCCTCTCCATCTCTGTCCCCAGCTTCTGGGTACATAAGAACTGATGTCCTGGCAAAGCAGATGCCACTAACTGCATGTAGTCCTTAACAGTTTCCTGCCCTTACCCTTTTAGCCAGATCTTCGTATCTTTGCATATTCCCTTTAACAGCCCACATGTAATTCAAAGCACAACCTCCTGTATTACATTTAATAGTCGCTTTGCAATACAGCCTAGTCTTTTGCTAGAAATATCTCATTTTTTTAAAATCAGAACATAAATATTTTTTTCCGGTGGGGAATTGCACAGTCCCATCTGATAAACAAGATTTAAGGATATGTATACCTTTTAAAGTGTGGGCTCAGAACTCCACATGGCTTAAATTCAACCTGCAGTTCAGATACTTTCTAGCACCATAAAATTGAACAGTGTATAATCTTACATTTTAAATCTGTAAAACAGTATTGTCTGCAGCTCCTGAAGCTGGCATGAATTATTAAATGATATGTTAATACATCTAAATGTCTTGAAAAAAGATTTTAAATCAGCTGGAGCAGAGGTTGTATTTGATATTATTTATTCTTCAGTTTCTTAAAAGTTCAGTTGTCACTTAATAATTATACATTATTATGAGATATAAAAATGCACCACATGTATATGTAATATGGGATTTTATTTTTTAGTTTAACCAATATTTCTTGGCAGTGGTAAAGATCAGCCCAGGATCTTGGGCAGGTTTGATCCTCGAGCTGCATCCCAAACAAATGAACACTTCTTACAATATCCTTTTTGAAAAGTATTGAGGATTTCAAAGATTCACATAATGGGTTTTCCCCATCCAGTTTCATACGCTCTGTTTTAAACCTGCTGAGTCCGTTCATTACTGCCAGTATGTGTGTGGCTGTAGGGGCATCTACCGAACCATTGCTGAAGAAAACTGATCTCCACTCCCATCAATTTCCAGAAGCTCCTCAACAAAGGGGGGCGCTTCACGAGCCCATCCTCCATCCATGCTGGAGCTTTGGCTGGCTTGATCTTATGTAGGTCTGGTGCCAGCAAACACAGCCAATATGAATTCCAGCACATACTTCTCAACCGTGATAAAAATACACCTATCATGAATGCTATCATTTCCCCCATATTTTGCACACAGTTTCTGTGCTCATGCTATGTGTAGTCATCCATCTCCAGGATAGTTTCATCCATCCCGACCAAGGTGTGTGTGCTTCTTGTGGAGTGGATTTGGAGCCCAGGGTATACTGGGGATTCTATCAATATCTGAAAGCAGTTGCCATGGATTTAAATTGACATAAAGAATTGAAAATAGAGTTTGACACCCATTAACCCCCCTTAGCTCCTGGCAGCCATCATTATATTTCTTCCTTTGAGTTTGGCCACTCTGGGGGCCTCATATAAATAGAATCCAGCTATGTTTGTTCTTTCATGGGTGACTGATAGTTCACTTAGCTTAATGCCTTCAGGTTCCATTCTGGCTGTAGCATGGGACTGAGTTTCCTTTCTTTTAAGATGATTAATTTCTCGTGTGGATATTCTGTGTGTCACACTTTGTTATTCGCATATCCATCAGTGGACACTCAGATTGGCCCACCCTCTCGTTCTGCAGATAACATGACTGTGCCATCACCTGTGTGAACTTTAACTCCTTTGGGGATTTGACTCACTGGCAGAATCACTGAGACATACTAGTGATGAGTTTAAAGCTTTTGATGAGTTGGCATGCTGTTTTCCACAGTGGCCACATAATTTTTCATTTCTACAAGGAACGCACAAAGATCTTAGTTTCTCTACTACTTCCCCAACACTCGTTTCTGGACTATTTTTTCCATCCTGGTTGTTGTGAAGTGGTGTCTACTATGACTGTGAGAACAGCCCCTAGTCCTTTCATGGACATTTTTGCCATTTGAATATCTTCTTTTGCGAGATATCCACTGAAGGGCCATGGAGATGGCTTAGCAGGGAGTCCCACTATGGCAAGGACTGACAACCTGACTTTGATCCCAGGGTCCCACATGGTGGAACAAGAGAGCTGGCTTCTATAGGCTGTTCACTGACGTCCACACCTGTGCTGAGGCATGCATGCATTAAACACACATACTAACACTAAATAAATAAATATAAAAATATTTAAATGTTCATTTAAGACATTTGCTCAATTTTGAATCAGATTGATTGATTTTGTTGTTACTATTAAAGTTATTCATTTCATATTCCGGATCTCAGTTGCTTTTCACATTATCTGAGATGTAAGTATTTTCTTCCATTCCCTGGGTTGTCTTTTCGTTTTGTGGATGGTGTTTTTGAAGTGCCAAAGGTTTTAATTTTGGTATAGCACAACTTAATTTTTCTTTATTGCCATGCTTCTGGTGTCATATAATAAACACTTGTAAAGGCTGATTCTATGAGATCCATTGTTCTAAGGTCTTTTTAAATGAGGACTCATATACTCCTTAACCTTTGAGAAAAACAAAAGTAGCCCTGGGAACCTTTGATGGATTGAAATAAGCATGGCGTCCTTGTTGTTACTAATCAGGAGGCTTAGATGGTATTGGGAACTGGCCTGCACACACTGATAGGTCAAGGTTGGATCTGGTGCTTTGTTTGTTTGTTTGTTTGTTTGTTTGTTTGAACACAAACAATCAATTTGTTGAGTGTTGAACACTAACACTGCTCAAGGTCCCTTCTGTGACTGATGAAGCTAGATAAAAGGATAACATGAAAACAGTAATGCTTCAGAACAGCACCCCAATGCAAGCAGGTGAAAGTCAACAGTCGCAATTAGCCTAGTTTTGTTGCTACGGCAAAATGCTCGAAACTTACTTAGACAGAGTAGGGGTATATGTAGCTCACTATTTTGGAAGTCAACAATCACTAGGTTGGCAAGGGCCCCTTGCCGCATCACCTCAATGGCAGCTGTCACCACAGAGACAGGAGGCTATGAGAGTTACAAGCACAGAGGAGGAATAACTCTTGAGACCATCCACAAGGCCCCATCTCTCTCTCTCTCTCTCTCTCTCTCTCTCTCTCTCTCTCTCTCTCTCTCTCCTCCCCCCAACACCAAATAGAGGAGTGAGCCTTTGAACCTGGAAATCACCTCACATAAACCTTTGCTCACACTGTGATTCAAACACTCATCACCCCACTGTGTTCCTCTCCATCACCAGAATAAGTGATGAATTTTGCTTGGCCACGTGTCCTCCACAGTGCTTTGTTGGAGTACACTGACACCATTATGCTGTGAATTTTGATCATGATCCCTTCTTTACAGATAGCAAAATGGGGGCTCAGAGGCAGTGCATGGCTTCCCTAAGGATGGGCACACTATTATTAAGAAATTGACCCAAACAGAACAGTCTCCAAAAAAAATATTAATATATGGAAATTTAAGCAAACACAGTCAAGATGACTCTCGAGGCTTAGTGGATAAGAGCACTTACTAACCAAGCATTAGGATCTGACTTTGAATCCCCAGAACCTACATTTAAAAAATAAACAAACAAACAACAAAAAAAAAAATCAAGCATGGCTAAATGGGCCAGTAACCTCAGCACTGGGGCTCAGAATCAGGAGATGGCTGGGATTTTACTGGTCAGCCACCCCACAAAAACATGAATGCAAACAGATGCAGTGAGAGGTCCTGTCTCAAAGGGCGCAATACAGACAATGATAAAACAGGATTAACTTTGAATAGAAGGTTTTTGTTTGTCTGTCTGTCTGATTAGCAGGGCATGTATATTTTTCATGCATGTTTGTGTTAAGTAAGTTGTCATCATTCCATACATGGCTTATGTCTTAGTCTCACATCCAAGCACAATGCTGCCAATGTGGACTAATGTGAATACAGACTCAGGAAAACATGGGGGGAAGGATGGAGGTATGTATGGGGTACGCAGGTAGAGAAAAAAGCCCAGCTTTGCACCTTCTGTAGTGAGAAGTTAGTAAGTAGTGCATTTTTTTTAATGAAAACACAAGAAATAGCAGCAGAGCATGTTATTTATAGAACTAGAGATAAATACCAAAATAATCAGCTAAAAAAAGGTAAATGCAGTTGCTGCGGAGGAGGAAGAAACCAGCAGTGATGGAAAGTACTTGCTATTTTTGGACCAAATATCGTAGAACGGCATGATTCCTCAAGCTGCACATTTTTCTTTTTTTTTGATGGAAAGAAAACATTTTAAAAGGAAGCGCAGAGATGAGGCATGAAAAATACTCTATGTGATACTTGGACTCCAAAGTTGGTAACCATTTACCATCCTCCAATCTATTTTCTTTCAAAACATGTATGCTAATTAAGGAAGCCTAGTTTGAAATGACACCAGGAGCCTCGAACTCGCATGGTTAGATGCAGTTGCACTTGCCTAGACTGTGGTATCTTCAATTGATTGGAAGTCCTGTGTAAATGCTGTAGGGGCGCTCTCTCCCAATCCATCCCAAACTCCAGGAACGAGAACAGATACAATTCCATGACTATCATTTGGGCCAGCTACTGAGTCCCATCTGCATGCCCTGGCCATCTCTGCCCAGCCAGGGCATGCCCTTTTCGGGGTGGCAAAACAAGCCTTATGGTCTGCCTCATTCAATTTACCACCTCGTGACATTCTAATTTGTAATATTCTCTTGGTGTTTCATGCCTACAAGTCACTTGTGTCAACATTAAATTGTCAGCACTAAAAGTTGGGGATCACTCCTTCAGTCCATTTGCATCACTTAATACCTTTGATGGATTGAAATAAGCATGTTGTCCTTGTTGAGAAAGTTTAAAAAGACAGCAGGGCAACAAAGGAAGGGTTCATCCCACAAAGACCTGTTGAATGCAAGTCACTGTCAGGTGAGATCTAAGGCCATCTGTAGTTGCGGGTTTGAGCTTAATCACTTTTTGAAGAGAACAGATAAAAATGGCCTCCATCTTTACCAGAACCCCTTCTCCCTGGAAAGTCTGTGGGGCTCAGAATCTCTTTGCCCTCACAGGAATAAATACCATTCACTGGAAAAGGGTTAATTAATGATAACCCAAAATGCATTCTGTTAAACTACATCTGTAAGCAATGACGATAAATCCAAAAAAGGTCACTTCACAGGTACATGCCTTTTGGGGAGCAGAGGACAGTTCAGCCCAAACAGTATTCAATGAGATGCTTAACAAGATAGTTCTGTGCAATGTAGTCCACCCCCTGTCTACTATCTGGCCTTACCAGGCTCCCCTATGTTCACCATTAGATATCAGCTTTCTGAAGACAAGGACTGCATGTCCTCAGTGCTAGATTGTATTCTATACATTTGGCCAACACTGAGCTTAACACGTTTATGCTCAACAATCAGGTGAATAAGCAAATAAGTCACGCATAAAGTCAAAGGAAAAAAGGAAGTTTGCAGAAGAAGCTTTAATCTTCCCCCCCCTGCCCCAAAAAAAGACTCAAGAAAACAGTGGGCGCAGACCTGAGCTCTTGGCTGTTCCCCAGTCTCTACAGTAGGAAAGAGAATGAAGAAGGCCTTTCTGGATGATGGAAAGGTACTGCATGGATGGCAAGAAAGCCAGAAGCAAGCAAAAGAAAGCAGTGTAGTTAATATTTAAACTCTAGAATCTGAATAGCCTAGTAAAGTAGAGAAGAACTATTTTATGTGGTGCTTTAGAATTCCAGCGCCAGCCTTCCCTGGATTGCCCCAGGGCCAATACCAGCTCTCTCTTTTGTCATTTTCCATCAGATGCTTTGTTTCATGATTTCTGTTCCTTATTACTTATTCCTTCCTTGCGCTTGTAACGGCAAAGATGAGAAGATGATGAGGCTAACACATGCCCGATACTGATGCATTTAGGCAGTTATCACTTAAATTAATGTTTTCTGCTAGAGTTGTATTTTAGCAGAAAACAGTAATTGTCTTCAAGACAGCATCTTGGAGTTAAACCAATTCTTATCAGTGAACACTCAACCATGGGAAGCCAGCAATAAAAGGCAGTGATCAATTGTTCTTTTCTTCCCTCTTCCCCCTTGGAGGCAGAGTTTGTATCCCTTCACTTAAAATCTCCTGATGGTACAGCACTTCTTTTGTGCCTCAGCCTAACAATCATGTTCCAATAGAAAAAGGCACCTCCCACCTGCCTCACTCAGGGGTTATAGAGATGCGTTTGTGTACACTAGAGCCTTTACAAGTTCCTGCTCTTGAACTATACTGATGTCCAATGATGGTGGGCTGAGAGGTGGGGGGACCCGACGCCTCTCCAGCTCCCCAAATAGTTCCAGGATGCATTTGGTGGCATTCACACTTGACTGGAATCGCATTTCAATCTGTTCCGACTGGTTGGACATGGTGTTTTCTTCCCGTCTGTGGTAATGGAGCACTCCTTTCCAGTTCCCAAGGTTATTTTCATCTCAATGACCTTTTCCATCTCCCTGGGGTGTCTGGCCATTACCCACACACCTTCCCCTTTACCCTGCCTGCTTAGGATGTCGCTTTACCTGTGACTCTTTCTACAGTAACTCCTGTCTTTGATACATTTCAATCAGTGACTTTGTTGCCTAGAATAATCACTGAACTTTCCCAGCTTAGATTCCCCTTTTTTTTCTCTGTAAGTTCTTCTCATGGTCTTCCTGCTCCAGGTCAAGCAATTTACTTCACTAAGATAGAAAGTGATAGGATACGATACCGCCTAGTTAAGATATTAGGATGCCCAGGTTTTTTATTTCTTTTCCTAACCTCTGCACCTTCTCACGAGGTCTGAAAACTAGTTAGAATATAAGAGACAAGATCTGTTGTGAAAATAATTCACAGGGAGGGGAAAAAGACATATTACAGTAGGCAGCTGTGGCCTTTTCTGCCTCTCTTTATTGATCTCAAATTGCTGAAAGGGTTCTGAAGATAAAAAGAACCTGTAAGACAAAGAAAGGAAATCATCGGGAGAAGAAAGAGCCCTAGAGATGGTGGAAGCTGGGGAATCGACAGGACAGTCCTTCCTCTACCCAGAACTCCCTGCATCACAGAGAGGGCTCTTCCCGCTGGGGCACACTGGTTTTTATTTTATGGCATTGGGAAGATGTGCACCAGATGTTTCAGAAAAATCTCTTCCAACTTTGAAATGTCATGATTCTGAGCAAAGACTGAGAAGGAAGCATATGACAATCTCTTAGTTTCCAGTGGTAGGCTGAGGTGCCGAAAAGGCTGATTTTCTTTCTTTGTGTCTAAATTCCACTAATGCTTTCTTTCTAAGGAACTGGACCTTGTTGAGATGCCCAGGATTGTCCCTTACCTCCTGGGTTCCAGTGATCTCTTGCCTCTGCCGACTAAATGGCTGGACATGTAAACACACAGCACTGTGTCCAGACATTTTCTTTTAAAAAGAAGCATTTCTCTCCCCCAAACAGGACACTAAACTGCAGCCCTTTTCTGGCTTGGTAATGATGATGATGGTGAGAATATTAAATAACCATCATTGTCATATTTATATATAATTTTTTTATTTCAATACACAGGTTATGTTGAACAAATTGAATGAATGAGCTTACCAGCATATTTCTTACCTCTTCCCTGATATTGTATACACATAGACAAATAAATACACACATATGTAGGTACATGGATATATACATTCATAGATTATATATATATACATACATACATACATAGGTAAATAGATACATGTACATACACACATATTTGCATACAGGCAAACACACATTTAGGTGGTAACATTAAAAAGGCAAAAGATCTCACAGAAACATTCTCAAGTTTATCTTTTGAGATAGCCCCACAGCTAGCAACACCCTCCTACATCCCACCCCGGTCAGAGATAAAGAGGCCGACCATCTTGGATGGTGATCATTTTTTTTCCATCTGTCTGATTTGCTGTGGCATGTAAAATCCTGTGATTCCAATTACATAACGTTTGGGCTGGATGATGATGGTGATGATGGTGATGATGGTGATGATGGTGATGATGATGATGATGATGGTGATAATGGTGATGATGGTGATGATGGTGATGATGGTGATGATGGTGATGATGATGGTGATGATGATGATGATGATTCTGACAATGTCTCCACTCTCATCTGAATAACCATCCCCAGGGGCATTGCTGTACCACTTTCACCTCTAGAGAACACTAACATGTTCTTCATCTATTTGCATCACTTTCATCTACTATAACCATGTGATGAGAAGTCTGGAGGAACTATGAAACCCACTTAACAGACTGTTTCTCTGAGTGTTGCAAAACACAACACCAGGCCCTATTTGTTTGAAGAATGCCAAATGTTCCATTATTAAGTAACGTGTCATAGATACTGGCACTTCCATGATTTATTTTTTCCCACGTAGCCAACATTTGATGAGGATTTATTTACCTGTTCACACCCATTAAGTCATGGTGTACATGCTCATTTCCGGGTTCTGTTGTTTTGTTTGGGTTTGGCTAGCCTCTGACTCATGCCCCCTTTCTCTGGCTTGCTGGGTGCCAGGATTGCCGATGTGAGCCACCATACCCAGCTTCTTATTTTGTATTATATGAAGATGACTGGTTATTGATTGATTGAGACCCACAACTTAAACACGGTATCTTCCCACATGCTGAGTTAGTAGAATGTTTATATCTCGAGCTTATGCTAACCCGAAGCACATTTTCAGCCTTGTGGCTGATTTTCTTTTGTTGCCTCTTGGATCTTGGTATATTTACCAACTAACTGCCCGTCAGTTTTATCTAGCCTCTGCTACCAGTAATGGGCTTACTCTTTCATGTGGAACTATAATTGCCAAAAGTCAAAGGATTTTTCTCATTGCAGTGACTTTCTCACTGGGCTTACTGACAAATGTGCCTAGCTTAGGAAGCGGATATTACTGGAAGGTTAAGTAAGGTTTAGACAGCCTGGGACCATGTGTCCTTATAAAGCAGCTGTGTTTTATGCAGAGCTGTGAAAGCCAGGAGTAAGGTGCATAGAAGTAGAATTCGACTCAAGCTTTTGTTTGTATTGCTGTTACTGGTATGGGAGTAGCACAACATGGAATATTGTATCACCTTTATCTCTGAACTTGATACTCAGAAACCATGGGCTGGCTACACATTTTGACAGAATATCTGCAATGCGTCCAGTGTGTAAATGGTACTGCGCATTGCTTGGTTTAAAGCTCCATCATTAAGCTTAGATTCCTTCAGACATCCAGTCTCATAATGGTGACTCTGAGGTCTGCTACCCTATTCTGTCTATTCCATCACAAAGAATCCATGTGGTATTTGTTTAATCAGAATAGCCCAAAGGTTGCTAAAGCTTTATCAGAGTCTAGCTTGCTTTGGAAAGAGTTCCAGCTTTCACAAAGTGAAAATTTCTATGCTGGGTAAATTCTGTCTAGACTTCCCATGCATTTCACTGTCAGGTGCCACAAAGCTTTTGTGTAGAAACTGCGGATAGAAATCCACAAATATGAGGCTGCAGAAATGGCACAGTGGTGAAGAGCAGTTGCTGCTCTTGCAGAGAACTTATGTTCAGTTCCCAACACCCACACAGCAGGCATCTTCCAACATCCATAATTCTAATTCCAGGTGATCCATTGTCCTCTTCTGGCCTCGGTAGGCACCAGGCACGTGTAAAATGTACATACATACATGCAGGTAAAACATTCATACACACAAAATAAAAATAAATATTCTTAAAGAAAAAAAATCAACTAATCTGGTATAATTTATTTTAAAATGACACTGATAGTAAGCACACTGTAGATTTAATAATAACCTTTCACGATGCTGCATTAAACATGCACGTGATTCCCAAACCTTAGTTATGGCAGACGCAAATGTGAAAGTGTATGCCTTAGCGTGAAAAGAAGTACACGACTTATCAGATAAATCCATTTCTCTCTGAATATTGGAGATTCATGTCTGCCTAGTGTGGCATGTTTAGACAGTTTGAAAGTAACCATTTTGGTCTGCTAGAAAATACTTCCATGTTACAATGCGACCAGTTTGTTTTGCTTTTGTTTTGTTTTGTTTTGTTTTGCTAGCCCTCTAGTCAAAAGGCTATTTTCCCTTCTAAACTGAGTAGACAAAAGTGAGTACTCTTGTTGCCAAGATGTAGAAGAAAGCATGGATAAGAGGAAAACCTTACAGGATGCAGTATAACATGCACCATTCCATTGTGCAGCAGCTTAGGGATGGAGGGCCACTGCGTTAGAACTCAAATCTAGCAAAAGGGCTCGAGGAGGGATGGCACATTCAATGAAGCTGAGTACAGTAAAAGCATGAGGGCTTGAATGTGGATCCCTAGACACAAGTAAAGAGCCTGAAGTGCTATAGTGCAAATCTGTAACCCCAGAACTTAGGAGGCAGAGGCAGGAGGGTGCCTGGGCCTTGCCAGCCAGTCAGCTAGCCAAAGGAGTACGCTCCAGATTTAGTGAGAAAGCCTGCATCAAAAAAACAAGGGGAAAAGTGATTAACCCAGTAGTTCTCAACCTTTCTGATGCTGTTTAATACAGTTCCTACTGTTGCAGTGATCCCCAACCATAAAATTATTTTCTTTGCTACTCCGTAATTGTAATTTTGCTACTGTTATGAATTGTAAAGATATACAGGGTATCTGCTATGTGACCCTGTGTAAGGGCCTTTAGACTCCTATAGGGGTCACGACCCATAGGTTTAGAACCCCTGGAGTAATGAATGACATCCTCCTAGCCTCCACATGTGTGGACACAGTCACACAAACACACACACACACACACACACACACACACACACATCCATACACATACATGCACAGGCATGAATGAACATGCACTCTCCCCTCTCATAAACACACACACATATGAACACAAAAGAAATATAGTGTCATCATGCTTGGAAATAAGTCAGTGTTTACACTCATGCTGGCCTCCATCACTGTTCTGCAATCACCCGCTCCTAAGAGCTTCCGAGTCTGTGCCATAGTCTCTCCTCCATTTGGACTATTGTTACCCTGGGCAAGTTGTTTAATTAACTTCTCCGTGTTTTAGTTTCACCATTTATAACACAGGGATAATTATACTTCAAGATAATGTGTGGGAAAAAAATGCCTCTCCGTTGCCTAGTGAGAGGCAGACAGCAAGTTATCATTATTGCTTATTAATAGTAATGATGCCCTACACGGACACAGGAATCGGCACTTCTGCCCATAGAACTCAGAACCTCCATTCAGACTCCCCCTTCCATCCTGTCACTAATTCTGAGGCTCCACCAGAGACAGCCCAGCTACAGAGTTAGCTCTTGGCCTGGGTTTCTTCTCTTCTCTGTCTCCATCAGCACCTGCTGGTACAGGTGGGGTTAGGCTAATCAGAACTCCCTCAAACATAACAAACATCAGGGCGCTTCTAGGTGGGCTGGTGCTATCTTGGCAGCCACTCAAACCAAGAAGTTGGCAAAACATAGGAAAACCATTCACCTACTTTATGTGCAAGGCTTGTGTAATATATTTTCATTGCTCTGCTTCTTCCAGCATTGTCCGCACCAGTTGCAGGTTGGCCGATTAGATGTGAGATAATCAACTTCAGAGCTGTCAAACTCACACTACGTTTGAGTAGGAAATTCCACTCATAAACAGCTAGACCCTCGGATCAAGACCCCTGCTGTGTCCAATTAGACTTTAAAAGGGAGCAGCCTCTTTAACATTGTGAGTTTCTGGGGGCTGTTTATCTTTCCTTTTGGCTTATCACAACTCTTAAATTACCTTAGCATATGCTTCGCTGCCAGTATTTTTCAACTCATTTGCCATGGGAAACATTTTCTAGCATTTTCTTTTAAACAAGAGGGGCCTTTCAAGATAGTGTTAACAAAATAAAGAAGGGAATAATCTCCACGGGCTTTTAAAAGTGTAGTAGAATGGTCATTCGAGTGTTGAAAGAACCCATTAGCAAGATTCGGGAACCTGAGGTCAGGTGCCAGTTTTGTATTTTATTGTCCTTGTTCATGCGAATGTACAACTCAGAATCCAGACATGCTCAGTATGATGTTGGGTGTGGTAAAGCCATGCACGTATGCAGTCAATAGAGTGGCGTGTTGTTTCAGTACCACTGAAGACTGACTCCCGCTGTGCACACTAACTTCCTAACTAGCATGACAGGGTGGGTTGGCATCAGGTTATATGGTGGACTGCCACCAAGCCCCCTGGCACTGTCATGCCTTCCTAGGTAAACAATGCCATGAGTGCAGAGATGTCATTTATTTCTGTGTCTTTTTTTTTTTTTTCCTACTCAACACTGTGCCTGGCTTATCAAAAGTCAAAGGTGGCTTTCTCGGTCTGTGGGAGCTGTGTGCACCACTGGTGAAGGTTTCTAATCTAGGAGAAGATTCCCCTACCTCAACACCAAGCCAAAGGGGGACATTTGCTGTATTTAGAGTGGGACCCAGATTATGCATTGTCGTTAGTGTGAGAGGCTAGGACCACAGCCTAGCAATCTTGACTTCAATCCTGTTCATTATCCTGTTCCAGCCCTACAGCCATACTAGGTTTCTTCCATTTGCCATAAGCACTGAGCCCTTTCCATGCCACACTTGTAATTCCTGTTCCACGTGCCCAGTCTTTCCCCATGTCTCTCATGGTAGAACCTGGGCATTCACTCAACTGAATATTATTTTCTTGGACACTTCTCCCATCTTGCTTCCTTAACTATGGCCAGCAGCCTCAGCACTTAAAGTATGCTTAGCCCTGGGTACATAATTAATGAATGCCAGCTAGGAGACTGACAGTTCGCTGTTTCCCAAATAGTCAATATGTTGACTATATATTTTTTCCTAAACACTAGTTGAAAAATTAAATCGTCTAAGGCCCAAACTAATGTAAAACATTCTTTTTTTTTTCTTTTCTTAGATTACCAGTATCATCCTCTCTACCCACCCCTGAAATGGGTGGGTGGGGGGATAAGGTGGAAGAACAAATAGGAAAAGACTCATAGAGAGGGAGGGGAGGAAGGAAAGGAAAAAGAAACTTTGCAAAAAAAAAAATCGAATTAAACAAAATTGCGCTTGAGCAGCGGGGGTTGCTAACATTTCTCAGAGTTTTTAATTTACTTTATGGGAAATAAGGATCTCCATAAGAACAGATTCCTTGTTTCTCAAAGTGGTTTGACCCCTGAGGAAGCATTCTCCTTCCTCCTCTTCCTCCCCTTTCTCCTTCACATCTTGACCATCTCTTTCTTTCCCCAAGCCCCTCTTCCTCTCCCTTCACCCCCACTTTTTTCCTCTACCTCCTCCTCTTCCTCCACTCTCTGAACATTTTTGGAACTGATCTTAAATGGCATACATTTGGGGAACAGTAAATTAGGGCCCACCATCTGCTGAACTGGCACTGTACCGTAGGCACACGAGTCATTTTAAGTTTGTCATTTGCTCTGCTCCCTCTGCCTTTTATTAATGAAGAAAGCATCCCTCTCAGAGTTTAGCTAAGTTAACCAAATCCACACACGCAGCAAATCAAGCATAGCCGCTAGGACGTGAGCCATCACTGCTGGATTCCCTTGGCCGTGCTCTTCTCTCTGCCCTGTGCCTCTTTCCCAAATATTGCTTCTAATTACTTCAAACAGAGCTTCTCCCTAGCTAGTACCCATAGAGCTTGAAGAATACTGATTGCAGAACCCCGTGCTATATTTTATTTTATCCAACAGTCTAAGTTGGGATCCAAAACTTTGTGTCTCTAAAAGATTCCCAAGTAGTACTTGGTACTGCTGATCTCGGACCTACAGTTTGAGAACCAATGGTCCAAAGCTCAGCTGTTACTGTGCAATGTTTTCTGTAAGCAATTTTATTAGAGGCTTAAGAAGCCAAAGTCTCAGGGAATACTGACTGTCTTCATTTCTATTCCTTAAACACCTATGGAACATCTACTGTGGCAGACGTTATATCATACACAATGACATTATATAATAGATGACGAATCAAAAGTAACAAAGCCAGATACTTGGCCTTAGAGAAACTCTAAAGCAGCACCAGCAGGAAAGGCCTTAAGAACAACGGACCCAAGCAGGTTCTTGTGACAAAGAAAGTTATGTGCCCTGACAGTTACAAGCAGCATGACACCAGGGTGCCCTCCATACCTGAGCTAGCACTGAGTTTGGGGGTGGGAAGCTTGGAATGTTGAAGGAAAGGCTACGGAGCAAGTATGTCCATATTGAGATGATACAGTGTTGTTCTGAAATAGTCTGGACACCAAGACTCATGTGTTGGAGGCTTGTTTCTTGGTGTGGCAGTATTGAGATGGTAGCCCTTTAAGAGGTAGGGGGCTGATGGGAGTTCTTAGTCACTGAAGGCATACGTTAAAAGCAATTAATGTAGTTCTTTTATTGATATTGTTGATTTTGTTTATGTGTTGTTTTTGTTGGTGTGTGTGTGTGTGTGTGTGTGTGTGTGTGTGCGTGCGTGCACATGTTCATATGTATATATGTGTGCATGGAGATCTGAGGTTGATATCTAGAGTCTTCCTTCATAGTTTTATACCTCATTCTTTGAGGCAGGGTAGTTGACTTGAACTCAGAGTTCACCCATCTGGCTAGTCTAGCTTTCCGGATCCCTTATCTCTCTTTCTGAAGGGAGAGCCACCACACCCACTTAGCATTTACATGGATCTAGGGATCTGAACTCAGTTCCTTAGGCTCGTACAGCGGTACATTAACCACTGAGCTACTGCTCTGGCCTGGTTATTGTAGTTTTGGTGGGGGCCTTGCCACACTCTAGCTACCTGTTTTGTCATGTAATCTCTTCTACTCATGTACACACTGGGTAGTGTAATGCCGTGTACCGCAAGGCCCTCATCACAGCCAAGCCAATACAACTACTTGATTATCTAGAACTGGGTGCTACAGTAAAAAAAAGACAAAACAAAACAAAACAAAACAAAAACACCTTTCTTTACAAAGTTATCTAGCCTTTGGTATTTTTCACAGTCATGGAAAGAAGACTATGAGGCATGAGTGGGTATCTAAAGGTAAAGGACCTTGTCTGCCCACCATGGCTTATATGGAAGTCAGAAATTTTGCTAAAGTGGTCCTAATTGAAACCTGAATCTCTTGATTAACAAACAGGTGGTACCCATGTTCCCTCAATTCACCTTCATGCTGTAAATATGTTGGTTCATGGAGAAAATAAAAAGATAAGCAAACTCAATCTATCCTCTAGGAAAAGACAGAAGACCTTCACAGTAGAAAATCAAGCAGAGATGAAGGTGTGCTCTTCTTAAGAAGTGAGGGCACAGGGGTCTTTTCTGAGACTGATACTCTAACCAACATCCATTCACGGAGATAACCGAGAACCCCTGCACAGATATAGCCTATAGTAGCTAGTGTCCAAGTGGGTTCCCTAGTAAGGGGAACAGGGGCTGTCTCTGACATGAAATGAGTGGCCTGCTCTTTGATCACCTCTCCCTGAGGGGGGAACAGCCTTTCCAGGCCATAGAGGAAGACAATGCAGCCAGTCCTGATGTGATCTGATAGGCTAGGGTCAGATTAAAGAGGAGGAGGACACCCCCCCCCCCAATCATTGAACTGGGAGGGGCATGGGAGGAGAAGGGGAGGAGAAGGGGAGGAACAATGGGAGTGGGATGGGATGAGGGAGGGGGCTACAGCTGGTATGCAAAGTGAATATGTTGTAATTAATAAAAGAATAAATTAAAAAAATATAAAAAACAAACAAACAAAAAAAGGAGTGAAGGCAGAGGCTGGGAAGAGTGAGGACCAGAGTGGAGTTCCCTATACCCAGGCCGGGTAGCTCACAAGGCAGGCAATCCTCCAGCCTCTGTGAACTCCTGTATTCACATGCACATAGCCCCCACAGAGCCACAGAGGCACGTATATACATGATTACATGGTTGTCCTTTTTTTTTTTTTTTTTTTACAAAAAATTCTTTTTCTTAAAGGTGTAGGGACTAAAATGAGAATCCAAAATAAAACAGAGGAAGAGATTTCTCTCTTCTCTAAGAGAATCCGGATACTCTATTTATAATAAATCTGTTAAGCCAGCTGAGAAAGGAGAGGAGACAGGCTTGTGTTAGCCTCTCAGTACCTTTACCTACAGCATTACAGAGGATGTTCTTCCTCGCCTCGCACAGAAGCCAGAAGTAGAAACTGCAGATGTTCTTAACTGGGAAAGGCCTTTAGAATCATGCTGACATTTTCCTTCTTGCTAAATGTCCAGAAAATAACCAGCGCGTGCACCTCCCTGGCCTGATTAAAGGGTGGCTGTCCCAGTCTCTAAATAATGACTACATGAATCTTCATAACCACCCAAAATGAGCTTAACTCGGTTGGTCTATGGTGGCAGATAAAACATCTAATGTTAGGCTCATCATTGTAGCACGCTTCAAAGAATGGGAGGCAGAGGCCTGCTCCTCTCTTCCCTGGCTCTCTGATTAATCCACACTTTCAGAATATGAGCAAGGACTGAATGATGAGCTAGTTTAGTTTAGCTTTGTAGGATTTTTTCCCCCAATTTAGCAAGCGATGAGGATCCATCCTATTTCTAGTCCTTCATTTGGCTCTTAAGTCTCATTTGTGCCATTAGCTGAATTGATATAGCTCTTGGTACTTTTTCCTCCTGCTCAGAATTCAGGCACTTGTCCTTCTCCTGTAATTATAAAGTGCTCACAGTCAAGGCAGCTCTGGTAAACTTTGCTTTTCAGCACAAAAACAATATTAGCTAAAGGGCTGGTTGTAATACAGAGGCCTTAAAAAGTAGGGGGAAATCAAGTCTTAAAAAGATTTACAAACCCAATTCCACATTATATTCATCATCCTCCTTTCTTGCTATAAACCCTGAAGAATTCAGGGAGGAATGCTATTTACAATGATTCTTGTCAGGAGATGTTGAATACAGATTTATCTGCCTGCCAGGTCACAATTACCTGTAAAACCTAAATGAAATGAAAGAGAAGAAGCTACATCCTTCCCAGCAGTAGAGCAGTTCGGCAGTAGTTTGACTGGCACCTATAATCTTTGCTCTATTTGTGAGAGCTGCCTCACGTTACTCTAAGAATCTTTGTTTTTAAAATCAAGACATATAGATATATAGAAAATAGACATGCAGACTCATAGATAGCCCAGGGAATTGATGGGTGGATGGATAGATAGATGATAGATAGATAGATAGATGATAGATAGATAGATAGATAGATAGATGACTTATTTGATTGATAGAAGACAGACATACAAACATAAGACAGTTGAATAGATAGATGATAAAGAGATAAATTGATTGATAATAGATAGACATAGATGATAGGTAGATAGGTAATAGGTATAAATAGATATATGACTTATTTATAGAAGACAAACATGCAGACATAAAATAGATGGATAGATAATATATAGGTGATAAGGAGATAAATGGATAGATGATAGATAGATAGATAGATAGATAGATAGATAGATAGATAGATAGATAGATAGATAGACATGGTATTATATAGATGATAGATAAATGACAAAGATAGGCAGAAAGATAAATAGACTAACAAATATATGACAGAGTAATGAGCAAGCAGGGAAGTAGGGATAGAGAATTCAGTAAGGAGCCTTGGAAATTCCTCAGAATGTGAGTTTGACACATCACTTTCTTACCAATGTATTCTTTTGCATTTTCTGGCACTTGGCTCCACCCCCTAAGTAACTTGGATACAGAGCCAGTTCAGTCTTTGCTAGTGAGCACAGTCACTGGAGGGACAAGACCTTGTGCAAAAGACACAACTGGCTCTTTTTTGAAGGCCTTTTGTCAGAGCATTGCCTGACATAGGGTTGGCCCAGACCTAACGAAGAATCTCAGTGAACATACCTTCACATGACTCTACTCTTAAAGAGGATAACTCAGTACCTAGTACTGCAGTTCTCAGTTTGGTTGACGAAGACCAGCAACAACAGCAGCTTCTGAGACCGGATTGAAAATGCAAACTCTCACTGTCTTACCACCTCTCCTATCTTCAGAAACATGCACTTGGGAATACTATGAATGGGGTCTGGCATATTGCTTTAACAAGCTCTTTGGTGATACTAACCATATGCTGAAATGTCATGACCTAGCAGCTTGGGTAAGCTTAGCTATCTGTTTGAGCTATAGTTAGCATCCTGCAACGCACATGGAAATCCCTCCAGGAATGTGAAACAATGCCTGGGTGCCAACCTACTGGTTCTGATGTGAGAGAACTGGTAACAGCCGTGGGTCAGGGTATTATTATCCACCCCAGATATTATCATTATCCTCCCTGAAGAGCACAATGCAGAGGAGTTTACGTGGAGGCAGATACATGGCAAACTGAGAAGACGGAGATTGAAGAAGTGGGCAGTTTGATGATGATTACAAGATCCAAAGTAAGAACAATGTGACCTTCTAGCCTTTTGTTGGAGTGGTGGACAGTAGTGGGTAAAAACGATATAAAACCTGCGCAGAGGAGAAGTGAAGAGGGAAGAGTGAGGAGGAATCAAGACAGCTCTCAAGTTCATGTGTGGCGAGGAAATTGGTGCAACCCTTTTTATGGCAAGCAAGATGGGCAAAGGATCTCTTACCTGGAAGGAAGGAGCTAAATTTGTCTCTGGGAAGATATGGGTATACCAGATGGGGATGCCTAGCACCTAGCAGTCAGCTGAAAACTGAATCTGGACTTGAAGATAAAGAGATGGGAGAGAAGAGAAGAGGAGGACAGATGATAAAAGGAAAAGGAGAATGCTGGGGATTCTGGGGAACTGGGGGAGAATTTGCACATTTAAAGCCTGAGATAATGGCGTCTTGGCTGAGAGAACACAAGCCTTAGGACAGCCTTCAGTAAGGTCAACGTGATCTGGAAAAGAAGAAAAAATAGAAGTAAAAGAAAGTAGAGGGGACAAGGGTTGGGAAAGTTACATTCAGGTGGCATCAGCAAATCTAACAGTCTCAGATGTAAGAAATGGGCAAGGAGGGTTAGGAATTGGAGAGGTGAAGAAAGTTTGTGAAGTCACCATGGTAATAATTATCAGCAATGTCCTTATGTATGCCAGACTCTTGACCAAAAGGTTTAAGTGAATCTTTAAGTTTAAGTGAATCTTTAAAGTATCAGTTACAGAGAACTGAGACAGATATGTTAAGTATCCTTCATAAGGTTACATAATGGGGCTCCTCATGTCTCTACCTATCTACCTACCTATCTATCTATCTATCTATCTATCTATCTATCTATCTATCTATCCCTCCCTGCCACTAACTGTCCTCCTCCCTCCCCTCCCTCTTCCTCTGGAGATCAGTATGAACTAGCTATAACCCAGGGCCAGGAAAAGCCAGGAAGAGCTGCATATGTGCATCCTTGTTGATGAGGACATCTTGGAGGTGGTTCTCCAAAGAATTCTGGTCCACAGTGAGATGATTCCTTTTGTCAAGAGCATACTGTTGGCCAAATGGGCAGGTGCCTAGAGGGCTAGAAAGGAAATATTGTACCCATCCTGACAAAAACTTGACCTTTGAACAAAGAGAATTAAATAAAAGTGCGCTAAATTAATTGAAAGGTCATGCTTTGAGCCACTCACGCAAAGGCATTCTCAGCTAAAGCTTTTATTCTTCCCTCGGCTCATCTCCCAGAGGAGCGTCATGAACCCAGGGGTATGAAACTTACTCTGATGGTAACAGAGAAAGTTCATGCCACACCTGAGATGCTCACGCCTCATGCTGCTCTTCACAGGGGCTTTCAGTCCAGCCCACAACTGACCAGGCACTAAACCAACAAGGGGGTGAAGGGAATCTGATAGAGAAACAGGTGCTTTGTTGGGGTGCATTGGGAAGCCTCACACGCTAGGAGATCTTGAGGTGTCGGCCCACTCTGGGACCTCCCTGGAAATGTTTAAAAGCATATGAACACTTTCCATCTATGATGCCTGGGTGGGGGGAGGAGTTAACATCTGTCTATCATGAAGGTGCAAACAGTGAACAGTGCCACTAAGAGGTTAAATGATGTTCCTGGCAGGCAAGAGAACATTTTTTTTTTCCAACCTTGGCTTGAGATTTTCTATATTTGTATTTGTTTTCTGATTTGGGCTGCTCTGATGATCCAAAGTAAAATTTGGGAACTGGGGGTAATGATTTATGAGCACAGGTTTTTCAAACATCATTTTCCGTGTTTGGAAAAGGAATTTGGCTGTGAGAAAAAACAAAAACCAAAACAAAACATCACAAGTGAGGCTGCCGAGAGGAGGCCAGCACAGATTAGTTTCTGAAGTAGAAAGATCGGAGGATTGGTCCTGTTTTTGAAACTGTCAATTTTTGTGTTAATCACAGGGTTTGTTTAATAACTACCTGGTTATGGCTGTGGCAGAGAAAGACTGTCTAAAATAGGTCAAGCCTGCAATGAGCCCCACATGTTCTGTCTTGATGGAGTCTCAGGAAACTGGGACCAGAGCATGGGAGGGGAAGGTGAGATGGGATTGATGGCGTGACCAGCCTTGCCAGGGAGAGAAGGACAGTGGTGACAGCCCAGGAGACCCCTCTGATGGAGAGTGGCAGCTCAGGAAATACTCTCAGGAGCCCTGAAGTGAGGGCAGGAGAGTAAAAATGATCTGAGACAGACCGTTCTGAAATGTGAGTGTCTTTTAACCCTTCGGTTCTCCTTTCTCATTAAGCTAACCTGGGTTTGCTGTGTTTTTCTTCTACATGCTTTTAACACGAGAGAACAAATTGAATATACAGACAAGATATAAGAACACACACAAAAAAAAAAAAAAAAAAACATCCAAATTGAGCACCCAACAATTATTACTGTGTTGTTGTTTTTTTATAACAGCTTTATGTCTCCCTTTGCAAACTCTAAAGCAGGAAATATGTATGAGCAGAGATATTATTCACCATATATAATGATGTAATATATTATATATTATTATGTATAATTATATTTTTATAGTTTTCAACTGCCAGGATGACTATCTTTTTATAAGGTAACATATAGCACCAAAGGCCAGCACACAATGGGCAAAAGTTTAGGCTATGAACTGGGCCTGGTGATACAGACCTGTAATCCTAAATGCTTTGGTAGCTGAGGCAGAAGGATCAAAAGCTGAAGCCTGGCTGGGAATGCAGAGCAAGCCAAAAGCAAGCTGGGCAGTTTAGTGAGACCTTGTCTTAATATAAAGAGAGAGATGGGTTTAGGGGACTTAGTTGTGTTCTGTTTGCGTAGCAAGCATGATGTCCTGGGTACTACAAAAAGAGAGGGGGAAGAAGAGTTAGAAAGGGCCAAGGAGAAGGGGAAAGTGGAGAAGGGTTTGGGCTACAGAATAACACTGCTTGTGTTGGAATTCAGACTCAAGCCTTGCTAGCAGTGTGATTTCAGATGGCTAGCTAATCCCTCTAAACCTCAGTATTTTGTTTTATTTTTTAAATCAGACAAGAGGGAGCAATAAATAGAGCCCATTTCACAACATTCTTGGGAAAGGAAATGTGCTTAATAGCACATCTGATATGTACAAAATCACTTGGCAAGTGGCAGGAATTGCAATATTATTGCAAGTTATTAAGTATTGGTCTCCTCCAGATCAATGCTACCCCTTCATACTGACGTATCAAATGTTTCTTAGCCATTTCCTATGTTTAGAATTCCTTGCTTTTTCAGTTTTTGTTGTTGTAACTTAATGATATACAGTAGCCCAGAAATGAAACCAGCCTAGATGTCTGTAGGCAGACAAATGGATTAAAAAAAAAAAAAAAAATGGAGTACATATACACAATGAAATTTAATGCAGCTGTAAATAAAAACAAAGAGATTACATACCCAGGAAAACTGATGCAACTAGAATCACATTAAGTGAACTGGAAATTATGTTAAGTGAAATAAGCCAGACTCAGGGAGATATATATATATAGCATGTGTATTCTTTGAGATTCAGAGCCTAAAGTTAAAAATGTATATTTGTGTAATATACATATATATTACACAAATATATATTACCCAAATATACATATATTATACAATATATTTGTGTAATATATATACATATATTTGTGAAATATATATCTACAAAGGTATAGATATATATTTGTAATATTATATTTGTAATATTATACAAAGATGGAAATATCTTTGTAGATATATATGTATATATTTGTGATCACAAAACTAGAAAAAGAGAGACCCACAAAATTATATATACATAGCAGAGAAATGGAGACTTGCCCAGCAGGTGTGTAAGGCCCTGGGGATGAATCGCTGAAAGGTCATTCTATGCAGAAATTTCTTTACTTAGCTACAGTTATTTCCTCGTAAGGAAATTTGTAAAAGTAAGTAATTCATCTTTTGTTTAACTTGAGATATACTATACGTTGCCTTGGAAGGTGGTACAGCTAGCACTCACAGGATGGGGGCTGATTGCTTGCCTTGCCCGAGGAGCAGAGATTGCCATTCTTCCTTCCAGGTTTCTCTGTTTGAAGCGTCTCCTTCTGTTTCCTCAGGCTACCTCCAGTCAGACCAATGGGAAATTATCCCAACCAGCAGCATCTTTGTAGCAGTGTGTTCTGAATCTTTAAGGTACATGGCAGGATGGCAGGTCTACTTCTTTCCAAGAAGCTGGGATAGGTGTCAGAGATTAAACCAGAGTATCACCTTTAGTAAATCTAAATAGTGTAGAAAGCCTGCTAAAAAACAAACAAACAAACAAACAAACAAACAAAAAACAAAAATAAGAAAGGTCCATAAGGTGTCTTCTCCTCGTGCGTACTTGGTTTGAATCCTGAAGACTCCCTGGAAGAGAGAGCTGGGCTTCAGACCCAGTTCATCAGGCTGCAGTGTCATTCTAATTAGCTGGCCCTTCCATCACAGGATATCGCTTCCAGGCCATTCGAGCCACTTTGGTCCCAGCCTTCGCCTCTGTGACACAGATAATATAACCTACTTCCTGGGGCTGCCTGGCTTAAGAGGATTAATCCCTCCTATGCAGTTACCTCCTCCAGAGGAAAACTGATAAGATGGTTGTAAACTCCCCAGAAAAATGGAATGGGTTGTATAAATAAAGTGTTATGGCAGCCAATGCATCGAGAATGATACCCAATGTCACTTAAGTGTTTTAGAAGTCTCTGTATCTTGTGAAGGGAAACTGGCTTTTGTACTGCAGAGGCCTAACTCTGCCTGAAAAGTGATCGTGTGTGGCAGTTAGCTTTTGTATTCACTGGCTGGTAGATGAGCCGGGCACTTAGGTTGGCTGTATTTGTACTGAACAGGAAAATAAATCTGGTATATATATATATATATATATATATATATAACATATTATTCTGTACTCTAGAAAAAAAATAGCTTCAGCAGCCAAAGGGAAATGCAGTTCAAATGATAGAAGCCTCTGCAATCATTTCTTGCACTTTACATAAATCTGCCATGAATCCACACACTTGTGATGATAACATTAATTGGCCTGATTGAATCATTCCACGACGTGTACCTAGCATCATTTTGTGGCTCATAACTACATATAATTTACCAACATTCAAAAAAAATTTTAAAGAGACTCAAAAACTGTACGCTTAAAACAAAGATGCTTTAGTCTGAAGGGGGCGGGGGAGCTGAGGAATCTTTTGAATTTTGTCAGCATATCCATTTAACAATCATTGCCTATGACTTCAAACCATATCCTCAGTCCTGAGGCTGGGCCATCAATACCCAAGAAAGACGCGATCTCCAGTCTCCTTTCTATTCTAAAGAGGAATTAAAGCTGAGATCAGTGAATGCATGACGGCTTACAGTGCTTTGACAGAAACCTGCTCCATGGTGGAAGAGAACCCACCATGAAGCAGCAAGAGGATATGAACTCGGAAGAGAAAGAACGGCTTCAGAGGTGGTGGCGTGGTAGCTAATCTCTGAAAACTAAACTTCTGGTCATTGTGTAATGAGGTATGGGTAGCTGAGTAGAAGTGAACAGGAGTGATTAAGAGTGAGGAGGTATAGGAGAAGGTAGGGGTAGGTAAGAGTGGTTAGGGGTGGGCAGGAGTGGGTAGGGATTGGTTAATAGTCCTGTGTGAGGGCTTTGAAAGGAAACAGCAAGGAAATGTCTGCATGACAAGGAAGTTTTAGTCATGTTGAAAAACTACAGAAGAAAATGTATGTGACTAGACTGTAACCTGCCAGGGGAAAGACACTTCAGACAGGCTAGGCAGAAGCTTCTGTAAGACACAGAGCTGTGAGTTCAGACTTTCTGAATTTTACTAGAGAGGCTCTGAGTGTCATCACATACCTGTGAAGCTTGTCTGCTGTCCCATGAATATGGACGAACTGAGAAAACTATACCCGCTGGTGTTCTGAGGGAAGAAACTCAGAAAATACATTTCCCCTAAATAGATTGTTTGCCTTGGGACACTCAGAAAGTTAACTTCCCCAAGGAGTTGGACCAGCCACTGTGGTCCTTCATTCCCAAGAGCCACCAAACGCTATAGAGTCACCAGACCTGTGGCGTCTGGATGCCTCACAGCATCCTGCCTGGAAATGCTGTGAACTTTTTTGCAACTCAGGTTCCTTGCTAGTACAGAACGGATAGGGCATAAGAAAAGACAGTGCTGCTCTTTTTAGTAAATGACTACGTGTGTTAATTGAGAAAACACAGTTATGTTACTCAGCAAAGCAATTTAATAAGGGCTGCATAAGTATAAGCTATTAATATTAGTAATATCATTTCACACATGTGGCTCGAGCATCTGCCACAGGCTGGATACGACCAAGTTGCTTCCGCTGCCATAGGAACAACACTCAGCCCTGATATGCATGGAGCTTCTGGGCTGAGTGGGAAACAGGTTGTATGCGTGAATAAGGCCAGGTGGGGAGCAGCTCTGTTTCTCTCACCACACCTGCCTTTTTTTCCAGACAGCTTAGGATTTAAAGGGAATCCAATGGACAAAACACCACGCGTGTGTCA